>NW_028319947.1:25000-32500 GCF_062004578.1 Staurois parvus | reverse complement strand
CTTGAAACCAGTAAATCCAAAACAGGTGTGTGTTTTTTAAGGGCAGGACAGCTGTCAGCAACACATCCAATATCATCACACTGATTGGAGTCAAGGTTGGCTCACTCCTGGCTCCAATTAGCTCTGGGAGAAGTCATTAAGCTAGGGCCTCACATACTTTTTCCTCCCTGCACTGTGAATGTTTACATGTTATGTGCAATTAAACCATGACAACATCTAATGTTTGTGTAGTATTATGTTCAGCAGACTGTGTTCTTCTATTGTTGTGACTTAGATGACGTTCAGAGCACATTTTATGCCCAATTCATGCAAAACGCCACGTAATCCCAAGGGGTTCACATACTTTTTCTTGCAACTGTATATGTGTGTGTATATATATATATGTGTGTGTGTGTGTGTGTGTGTGTGTGTGTGTATATATATTTGGACACAGGCACAATTTTAGTTTTTTTCAGGTATTTACCAAAATGTATTCAAGCTATAGTTATATAATGGATATGCGGCTGAATCCGCAGACTCAGGTGTAATTTGAGGGTATGTACATGCAGATTGGGGGAAGGGTTTAGGAATTACAGCTCTTAAGAGTAGCCATCCACCCTTTTTCAAGGGACCAAAAGTAATTGGACAGTTGAATCAAAAGCTGTTTCATGGCCAGGTGTGGGCTACTCCTTCATTATTTCTTCATCAATTAAGCAGGTAAAAGGTCTGGAGTTGATTCTAAGTGCGGTATTTGCATTTAGAATCTATTGCTGTGAACCTCCATCATGCATTCAAAGGAGCCGTCCATACAAGTGAAACAGGCCATTGTAAGGCTTCAAAAACAAAACAAATCCATCAGAGAGATCGCAGCAACATTAGGCGTGACCAAAACAACAGTTTGGTACATTCCGAGGAAAGAAGAACGCACTGGTGAGCCCAGCAACATAAAGATGAATGAACGTCCATGGAAGACAACAGTGCTGGATGATCGCAGGATCCTCTCTATGGTAAAGAAAAACCCATTCACAACATCCAGACAAGTGAAGGCCACTCTCCAGGAGGTGGGAGTATCATTGTGAAAGTCTACAAACAAGAGAAGACTTCACGAGAGCAAATACAGGGGGTTCACCTCAAGGTGCAAATACAGAGGGTTCACCACAAGCTGCAAATACAGAGGGGTCACCACAAGGTGCAAATACAGAGGGTTCACCACAAGCTGCAAATACAGAGGGGTCACCACAAGGTGCAAATACAGGGGGTTCACCACAAGCTGCAAATACAGAGGGTTCACCACAAGCTGCAAATACAGAGGGGTCACCACAAGCTGCAAATACAGAGGGTTCACCACAAGGTGCAAATACAGAGGGTTCACCACAAGGTGCAAATACAGAGGGTTCACCACAAGGTGCAAATACAGAGGGGTCACCACAAGGTGCAAATACAGAGGGTTCACCACAAGCTGCAAATACAGAGGGTTCACCACAAGGTGCAAATGCAGAAGGGGTTCACCACAAGGTGCAAATACAGAGGGTTCACCACAAGCTGCAAATACAGAGGGGTCACCACAAGGTGCAAATACAGAGGGTTCACCACAAGGTGCAAATACAGAGGGGTCACCACAAGGTGCAAATACAGAGGGGGTCACCACAAGGTGCAAATACAGAGGGGTCACCACAAGGTGCAAATACAGAGGGTTCACCACAAGGTGCAAATACAGAGGGGTCACCACAAGCTGCAAATACAGAGGGGTCACCACAAGGTGCAAATACAGGGGGTTCACCACAAGCTGCAAATACAGAGGGTTCACCACAAGGTGCAAATACAGAGGGTTCACCACAAGGTGCAAATACAGAGGGTTCACCACAAGGTGCAAATACAGAGGGTTCACCACAAGGTGCAAATACAGAGGGGTCACCACAAGGTGCAAATACAGAGGGGTCACCACAAGGTGCAAATACAGAGGGTTCACCACAAGCTGCAAATACAGAGGGGTTCACCACAAGCTGCAAATACAGAGGGTTCACCACAAGCTGCAAATACAGAGGGTTCACCACAAGGTGCAAATACAGAGGGTTCACCACAAGGTGCAAATACAGAGGGTTCACCACAAGCTGCAAATACAGAGGGGTTCACCACAAGCTGCAAATACAGAGGGTTCACCACAAGGTGCAAATACAGGGGGTTCACCACAAGGTGCAAATACAGGGGGTTCACCACAAGCTGCAAATACAGAGGGGTCACCACAAGGTGCAAATACAGAGGGGGTCACCACAAGGTGCAAATACAGAGGGTTCACCACAAGCTGCAAATACAGAGGGGTCACCACAAGCTGCAAATACAGAGGGGTCACCACAAGCTGCAAATACAGAGGGGTCACCACAAGGTGCAAATACAGAGGGGTCACCACAAGCTGCAAATACAGAGGGTTCACCACAAGGTGCAAATACAGAGGGGTCACCACAAGCTGCAAATACAGAGGGTTCACCACAAGGTGCAAATACAGAGGGGTCACCACAAGCTGCAAATACAGAGGGGTCACCACAAGGTGCAAATACAGAGGGGTCACCACAAGCTGCAAATACAGAGGGTTCACCACAAGGTGCAAACCATTCATAAGCTTGAAGAATAGAAAAGCCAGATTAGACTTTGCCAAAAACCATCTAAAAAGCCGGACAAGTTCTGGAAAAGCATTCTCTTCAGAAGCAACGCAAAATACCGGGGGGGGGGGGGGGGGGGACATACTGATCCATTTCTTGGTATATCCCGTAACACTGTAATTTGTACAATTCGTCAACCCAAAAAGTGTCCCATCAACCAAGTATCGAGAGCACCGAACCCAGCCTGCTGAGCGCGATTACCCAATTTAACCAGATAGCCGAATGACGGCTGCACTGCGGCCGGCCAGTTCTGGGAGGGTGTCACATGACGTCCTCCCAGAACACGCTCTCCTGCGCGCCCTCGTCAATCTCCGTGATTGCTGTGTCCTACGGACACAGCTGATCACGTGATGTGGTAAAAGGCCAATCACAGCGGCCTTTTACCACGTGATCAGCCGTGTCCAATGACACGCTGATCACAGGGAAATGCAATTGCCGCTTCTCGGCTGCACTTTCCTCACGCTGTCAGAGCGCGAGGAAAGTACTGCCAAGAACCGGCCGTTCTCAGAGGAGGGATCGGCACCGATCATCAGGGCACTGATGATCGGTGCCCACCTGTGCCACCCACCAACTCCGCCCACCTGTGCCACTCAGCAGTGCTGCCCATCTGTGCCACCCAGCAGTGCCCACCAGTGCTTATCAGTGCCACCCAGCTGTGCCACACACCTGTGCCCAGCAGTGATACCCACCTGTGCCCACCAGTTCCACCAGTCAGTGCCCAGCAGTTGTGCCAGTCAGTGCCCAGCAGTTGCACCAGTCAATGCCCAGCAGTGCCGCCAGTCAGTGCCGCCTATCAGTGCTGACTATCAGTACCCATCATTAGTGCTGCCTATCAGTGCTGCCTATCAGTGCTGTGCCCATCAGTGCTGCCTATCAGTGCCCATCAGTGCTGTGCCCATCAGTGCTGCCTATCAGTGCCCATCACTGCTGCCTCATCAACGCACATCAGTGAAGGAGAAAAATTACTTGTTTGCAAAATTTTATAATAGAAACAAAGAAACTTTTTTTTTCAAATTTTCTGCAATTTTTTTGTTTGTAGTGCAAAAAGTAAAACCACCAAAAGAAAGCTCTATTTATGAGAACAAAATGATAAAACTTTCATATGGATACAATCAGTGCAGCGCTTGTAATAAGACTGGATAAATAACTGGATAGTATCCGAATAAAGTGCTGAGTAATATAAAATAAAGTGCTCAATATCCAGATAAAGTGCTTAGTAGATCAATATCATAGGAAATAAATGACAATCCAATCAATGAATACATAATTATTAATGTCCAGATAAAGGAATCATAATATATAATAGTCCCCATAAATGTAAGTGATTTGGATATGAACTAATAAATCTTGTTATCCCAGTGGCATATAAACAAATATTCCGGTGACGTGCGGGGTATGCCAATGGCACACCCCTTTTGACAACGTACGTTGGTACGAAACGCGTTAAGAAGGAGCAGCACGCCGTGACGTCACGCTGTCGGATCACGGAGGTCCGGCGGCCGTCTTGACTTTCCAGCTGGTCAGTGTATTTGGCAGCTTTGTGCTGCATTTGCTCCTAATCCCACGGATGTTTCGATATTTTAATCTTTGCACAATAAACCTTTTACATTACCAATTACTACCCTGTGGGCACCCTTCTTTTTTGCTCTTCATCGAGCCTTAAATCTCCAGGAATCCGGGTGACCACCCCAGACTCCAGAGGAGGGATATCCACACCGGGCTCTACTCCATCCCACCTTAAAGGGGACCTCTGGATGACTAATAACCACCCCAGACTCCAGAGGAGGGATATCCACACCGGGCTCTACTCCATCCCACCTTAAAGGGGACCTCTGGATGACTAATAACCACCCCAGACTCCAGAGGAGGGATATCCACACCAGGCTGTATTCCATCCCACCTTAAAGGGGATCTCTGGATGACTTCTAACCACCCCAGACTCCAGAGGAGGGATATCCACACCGGGCTGTACTCCATCCCACCTTAAAGGGGACCTCTGGCTGACTTCTGACCACCCCAGACTCCAGAGGAGGGATATCCACACCAGGCTCTACTCCATCCCACCTTAAAGGGGACCTCTGGATGACTAATAACCACCCCAGACTCCAGAGGAGGGATATCCACACCGGGCTCTACTCCATCCCACCTTAAAGGGGACCTCTGACTGACTTCTAACCACCCCAGACTCCAGAGGAGGGATATCCACACCAGGCTCTACTCCATCCCACCTTAAAGGGGACCTCTGGCTGACTTCTAACCACCCCAGACTCCAGAGGAGGGATATCCACACCAGGCTCTACTCCATCCCACCTTAAAGGGGACCTCTGGCTGACTTCTAACCACCCCAGACTCCAGAGGAGGGATATCCACACCAGGCTCTACTCCATCCCACCTTAAAGGGGACCTCTGACTGACTTCTAACCACCCCAGACTCCAGAGGAGGGATATCCACACCAGGCTCTACTCCATCCCACCTTAAAGGGGACCTCTGGCTGACTTCTAACCACCCCAGACTCCAGAGGAGGGATATCCACACCAGGCTCTACTCCATCCCACCTTAAAGGGGACCTCTGGATGACTAATAACCACCCCAGACTCCAGAGGAGGGATATCCACACCGGGCTCTACTCCATCCCACCTTAAAGGGGACCTCTGACTGACTTCTAACCACCCCAGACTCCAGAGGAGGGATATCCACACCAGGCTCTACTCCATCCCACCTTAAAGGGGACCTCTGGATGACTAATAACCACCCCAGACTCCAGAGGAGGGATATCCACACCGGGCTCTACTCCATCCCACCTTAAAGGGGACCTCTGACTGACTTCTAACCACCCCAGACTCCAGAGGAGGGATATCCACACCAGGCTGTACTCCATCCCACCTTAAAGGGGACCTCTGACTGACTTCTAACCACCCCAGACTCCAGAGGAGGGATATCCACACCGGGCTGTATTTTATCCCACCTTAAAGGGGACCTCTGGTTGACTTCTAACCACCCCAGACTCCAGAGGAGGGATATCCACACCAGGCTGTACTCCATCCCACCTTAAAGGGGACCTCTGGCTGACTTCTAACCACCCCAGACTCCAGAGGAGGGATATCCACACCAGGCTGTATTTCATCCCACCTTAAAGAGGACTTCTGGCTGACTACAACACATTAATACATTGCGCATTTAAAATGCGCATCTGGTGAGTGTGCATTTTTACCAGACCCTAGGGTCTGCCTGGTAGCAGCACTGGTTTGCAGGAAATTTAACAAACTTTTAGGCCTAAGCCTAGACCAGGGGCAGACTGACAACTCATGGGGCCCCCAGGCAATAGGGGATCATGGGGCCCTTGTGTCCTTGCCCAAATTCAAAGCACACCCAAAAAAGCCTATAAAAGGTACCAGGGGCATTTCATGGGGCCCCCTACTGACCCTGGGCCCTCGGGCAGTGCTCGAGTGATCGAATGGTCAGTCTGCCCCTGACCTAGACTATCCTGACTGAGAGCCCTCAAGCGAGTTAGCCTGCCACTCTTATTGTTAACCATTTGAAATTACTTGGGGAGCGATCTTCCGGTCAGAGAGCAATTGTTTACGCTCGATTGCACTGTATTGGTGCTGCGTTGTCTCCTTGTGCTGCCTCCCACCACTACGGTCTGTTGATATTAGAACGGTCAGGTGTGTCCTTCTTGTGTGACTACTGGAAGGTCCTAGCCAAGGGGTTCCGGTGTATCAGCAGTGAGGTTTCGACTGGGGCCAGAGAAAGAGCAGGGGACCCAATACTACCATCATCTCCTGTAGGGGTAGCGCTACATATCTATCTAGATTGATCTACCTATCTATCTGTCTACCTACCTGTCTGTCTGTCTGTCTGTCTGTCTGTCTGTCTGTCTACCTGTCTATCTATCTACCTACCTTTGTCTGTATGTGTCTATCTATCTATCTATTATCTATCTATTATCTATCTATTATCTATCTATCTATTATCTATCTATCTATCTATCTATCTATCTATCTATCTATCTATTATCTATCTATTATCTATCTATCTATTATCTATCTATCTATTATCTATCTATCTATCTATCTATTATCTATCTATCTATTATCTATCTATCTATCTATCTATTATCTATCTATTATCTATCTATCTATTATCTATCTATCTATCTATCTATTATCTATCTATCTATTATCTATCTATTATCTATCTATTATCTATCTATCTATCTATCTATCTATCTATCTATCTATCTATCTATTATCTATCTATTATCTATCTATCTATTATCTATCTATCTATCTATCTATTATCTATCTATTATCTATCTATCTATTATCTATCTATCTATCTATCTATCTATTATCTATCTATCTATTATCTATCTATCTATCTATCTATCTATCTATCTATCTATCTATCTATCTATCTATCTATTATCTATCTATTATCTATCTATCTATTATCTATCTATCTATCTATCTATCTATCTATTATCTATCTATCTATCTATCTATCTATCTATCTATCTATTATCTATCTATCTATTATCTATCTATCTATCTATCTATCTATCTATTATCTATCTATCTATCTATCTATCTATCTATCTATCTATCTATCTATTATCTATCTATCTATTATCTATCTATTATCTATCTATCTATTATCTATCTATCTATCTATCTATCTATCTATTATCTATCTATCTATCTATCTATCTATCTATCTACTATCTATCTATCTATCTATCTATCTATCTATCTATCTATCATCTATCTATCTATCTATCTATCTATCTATCTATTATCTATCTATCTATCTATCTATCTATCTATCTATCTATCTATTATCTATCTATCTATCTATCTATCT
>NW_028319947.1:0-20000 GCF_062004578.1 Staurois parvus | reverse complement strand
CATGCTATCAGCCCATGTAGGTCTTATAGACCACAAATCTCTCCATAAAGAGGACCTGTCTATGCCCATGCTATCAGCCCATGTAGATCTTATAGACCCCAAATCTCTTCATAAAGAGGACCTGTCACGGCCCATGCAGGTCTTATAGACCCCAAATTTCTCCATAAAGAGGACCTGTCACAGCCCATGCTATCAGCCCATGCAAGCCTTATAGACCCCAAATCTCTTCATAAAGAGGACCTGTCATGGCCCATGCTATCAACCCATGCAAGTCTTATAGACCCCAAATCTCTTCACAAAGAGGACCTGTCACGGCACATGCTATCAGCCCATGTAGGTCTTATAGACCCCAGATCTCTTCATAAAGAGGACCTGTCATGGCAGATGATATCAGCCCATGCCGGTCTTATAGACCCCAAATCTCTCTATAGAGGACCATTCACGGCCCATGCTATCAGCACATACAGGTCTTATAGACCCCAAATCTCTCCATAGAGGACCTGTCACGACCCATGCTGATGTTCATCATTCCTTGTGATAGTAATAAAAGTAATAAAAAATAAATAAAGTTACAGTGTAACAAAAAAAAATTAATAAGTAAATAATAAATGTAAAACATTTTTTTAAAGCACCCCCATCCCACTGCACTCGCACAGAAACGCAAATGCGCACTTCAGTACCGCACACCTATGTGAACTACAATTGCCATGTGAGGTATCCACCGCGAACGTCAGAGAGGCAGCAATCATTCTGGCACCAGACCTCCTGCGCAACTCTAAACTGGTGACCTGTAAAGTCTTCTGAACCGTCACCTGTGGAGAATTTAAGGTATCGTAGTTTGGCGCCGTTCCACAGGCTTGCGCAATTTTAAAAGCGTGACATGCTTGGCATCTATTTACTTGGCATAGAATTATCTTTTATATTTGGGTATTATATTGTGATTTTGTACATTAAAATTCATTAAAATTAATTTTTTTACCCCCCAAAAAAATATCTGCGTTTAAAGGCCACTGCGCAAATATTGGGTGACATAAAAATATGCAACACGCACTATTTTAGTCTCTAGGGCCTCTGCCTAAAAAAAACGTATAATGTTTGAGGATTCTAAGTAGCTGTAACAACAAAAATGATGCTTTTTATGTGTAGGAGAGGAATGTTAGGATTCCCAGACTGGAAGTAATCACGTAAATTTCAGACATAAATGCTTTTTAGACACAAAAAAAAACCCAAAACCTCAAAAACGGCCCTGGCAGCAAAAGGGTAAAAGCACCTTTAACCCTTTTGCTGCCAGGGCTGTTTTTGAGGTTTTTTTTTTTTTTTGTGCATTACACTCATGTGAGTTGTTACACTTTTCAGGTGTATTGGGTCAATTTTTGAAAGGGCCCGATTCAACCGAATTGAGTCTAGGTTCGCGCCTATGCATTTCTGCGTTGTGTTTTGCATTTTTGCACTTGTGTGTTTGATGCATTTTGCGTTTTGCTTTTTTTTTAATTTTTCTTATTGCTTGTCCATCTGGCCACTGTATATAAACGGCCGGACGGTGGCAGTGCAGGGGCGGGTGGCAGTTCATAAGCGTCCTCCCTGCCCCCTGCTTGTGCGCGCTCCCTGGGAGCGCACAGCACCGCGATCCAGTGCCCGCTGTGTCCTCTGGACACAGTAGAATACTGCGAGGTTCCGATCATGTGATCACATGCAGAGTAGTAAGCAAGATGTCATTGCTTACTACCTGTGAAATCTGTGAATGATCACAGAGATCACAAGGTACAGGGCCATTCACAACAGCCTTGTACCATGTGACAAGCTGTGGACCAATCACAACTCACACAGTATTTCTCATTGGCTGCAGGAATGCAGCCAGAAAGAAGGAGAAATGATTGATTTCACAGCCTTTATGGGTGTAAAAGCAATCAGTGTAAAAAAAAAAAAATCTTCATCACCCCCCACAAGTAGTAAAGTGTCACCATGGTGACTGTACTGCAAGGGTGACAGTATGTAGGAAAAAAAAAAATAATAATATTAAAAAAATAAAATAAAAATCTAAGGATTTTTTAAATTATCATTTTTGGTCATAAACTAATTTGGGGGGGGGTTTTTACTTAAAAGATAACGGAATAAATGTTGGCCGAGATTTATGATGAAATATTATTTATTTGCAAAATTTTATAAGAAAAATACTTTTTTTCAAAATTTTTGGACTTTTTCATTTATATATCAAAAAAAAAAATAAAAACCCCAGTGGTGAATAAATACCACCAAAATAAAGCTTTATCTGTCTTAAAAAAATCCTAAAAAATTCATATGAGTACAGTGTTGCATGACCGCGCAATTGTCATTCAAAGTGTGACAGTGCTGAAAGCTGAAAATTGGCCTGGGGGCAGGAAGGGGGTGAAAGTGTCCGGACTGGAAGGGGGTGAAGTGTCCGGACTGGAAGGGGGTGAAAGTGTCCGGACTGGAAGGGGGGTGAAAGTGTCCGGACCTGGAAGGGGGTGAAAGTGTCCGGACTGGAAAGGGGTGAAAGTGTCCGGACTGGAAGAGGGGAAAGTGTCCGGACTGGAAGGGGGGAAAAGTGTCCGGACTGGAAGGGGGTGAAAGTGTCCGGACTGGAAGGGGGTGAAAGTGTCCGGACTGGAAGGGGGGGAAGTGTCTGGACTGGAAGGGGATGAAAGTGTCCGGACTGGAAGGGGGGGAAAGTGTCCGGACTGGAAGGGGGGTGAAAGTGTCCGGACTGGAAGGGTGTGAAAGTGTCCGGACTGGAAGGGGGGAAAGTGTCCGGACTGGAAGTGGTTAACCCCTTCTGATAACAATCAAGTAAAAATAAATAAAAAAAAAAGTTTTAAAAATGAAAATTATATTAAAATATATAAAACTTTTAAAAAAAATTGCCGTAGCCCCCTTTGCCCCGCACACCTGAGCAAACGCAAGCCCAGGGTGTGCACGTGTATGTAAAACGCGTTCGCACCACACGTGTGACATATCGCCGCAAACATCAAAGTGAGAACAATTCCAGCACAGGAGCTCCTCGTTTACTGTAAACCGATGAGCTGTAGAGGCTTTTAAATCGCCACCTATGGTGATTTTTGGGCACCGTAGCTTTTGGCGATATCGCGGGCGCACGCAATTTTAAGACATGAACATGTTTGGTCCCTATTTACTCGATGCCACCTCATCTTTCGTATTTTAACCAAAAAATGGGTATTCTATTGTGGTTTTTTTTGCACTGAAAATTCATTTTATCATCTTTTTTCCTGAAATTTTGCGTTTTATTAAACAGTTGAGAAAATATCACGCGACATAAAAATATGGAAACATCACCTTTTTTATTCTACAGGGCATCTGCTTTCACAAAATGTTTAAGTAATTTTATTGCCCAAAATTGAGATTTTTATGTGTATGTGAACAAATTAAAAAAAAAAATGGCTGTGGAGCCGAACTGGTTAACGCCGCTGTGCGCAGGCCAGCGTTAGGAACCCCGCCACACTCATCCGTAAGACTTCTGGGGCTCCGACCGCCAGCCAATGAGGAGTGATGTTGTGTCCGTGCTCGTTACCCCCCATCCCCCGCATGAGGATCTCAATCTGGAAAGGCCTGCCGTGTGGCTGATGGACGGATGGATGGATGGGCCTGAGTGGGGCCTCATGTCTAAAGTTTGCCTAAGGCCTTACAAAGCCTAGAGCCTCCTCCATGTGCCGGAGTTTTTTCTGGCGTCACTCCATAAAACGCATTGGTGGGAATGGACCTGTTAAAGTCAATGGGAAATGCAGCAGAATTCCTTCTGTCATACCTGGTGAGCGCACATTTAGATGTGTTCAGCTGGGGTGCAGATAGCGGTGATTCATGCAGTGGGGGGGGGGGTTGTTAACCTCTTCCTGTCCGCCCTATTGCAGAAGTACTGCTACAGGGTGTCACGGGTGCGCAAAATAACATATATATATATATATATATATATATTATTCTCCCATTCACGGGCAGGGGGGGTGAGTGCCCTACCTTCACCACCGTCAGGGGCGGACTGACCATTCAAGCACTGCCTGAGGGCCCGGGCTCAGTAGGGGGCCCCATGAGATGCCCCTGGTTCCTTTCATTGGCTTTTTCATAAGTTTTTTTGGGTGTGGGCGAGGACACAGAGGCCCCATGATCCCCTATTGCCCGGGGGCCCCATGAGTTGTCAGTCCACCCCTGGCCACCATTCATGACCGCAGCTGTCAAACACCGGGTCCCGACCGGTGATTGCTCTCCAGCGCATGGTGATTGCCGAGGATCTCCAACGGGAAGAACTGTTGCAAACACAACAGTTCTCCTCCCTGTCGGCTCGGGCACACTGCACAGCACAGCCATATAGAGCAGTGTGAATACAGTGAAGCACACAGACCCCGCCTCCTAGTAAAACACTCCCAGCACACAGTTAACCTTTTGATCACTCCAGATGTTAACCTCTTCCTGCCCAGTGCCATTAGTACAATGTCAGTGCTTTTTATTAGGCCCGATCACTGTATTGGTGTCACTGGGGATGTCAGTGACACCAAGTCAGTCCCCCCCCCAGTGTCAGAATGTCCACCGCAGTCCCGCTATAAGTCGCTGATCACCGCCATTACTAGTAAAAATAATAAAAAAAATCCCAGTATCTATCCCTCCATTTGTAGACGCTATAACTTTCACATAAACCAATTAATTTACACTTATTGTGATATTTTTTTTAGCGAAGACACGGAGCGGGAGACATTTTGGCCTAAATTTATGACGAAATTTGATTTTTTAATTTTTTTTTGTACTGGACAAGTTTTATAGCAAAAAGTAAAAAATATTGTTTTTTTTTCTCAAAATTGGCAGTTTTTTTTGTGGATAGCACAGGCGATCAAATACCACTGAAAGAAAGCTCTATTCGTGGGAAAAATAGGACATAACTTTTGTTTGGGTGCAGCATTGCATGACCGCGCAATTGTCAAAGAAACGCAGTGCCGTATCACAAAAAATGGCCTGGTTGGGGAGGGGGGTGGAATCTTCCGGAGGGCGAGGGGGGGGGGATCCTCCGGAGGGCAAGGGGGGGAATCCTCAGGAGGGTTAGGGGGGAATCCTCCGGAGGGTGAGGGGGGGGAATCCTCTGGAGGGCGAAGGGGGGAGGTCCTCAGGAGGGTGGGAGGGGATCATCAGGAGTGTGAGGGGGGGAATCCTCAGGAGTGTGAGGGGGGGAATCCTCCGGAGGGCGAGGGGGGGAATCCTCAGGAGGGCGAGGGGGGGGGAATCCTCAGGAGTGCGAGTGGGGGGGAATCCTCTGGAGGGTGAGGGGGGGAATCCTCTGGAAGGAGAGGGATGGGGGAATCCTCTGGAGGGGGAGGATCCTCCCGAGGGCGAGGGGGGATCCTCCGGAGGGCGAGGGGGGTGGAATCCTCCGGAGGGCGAGGGGGTGGAATCCTCCGGAGGGCGAGGGGGGGATCCTCCGGAGGGCGAGGGGGGGAATCCTCAGGAGGGTGAGGGGGGGAATCCTCCGGAGGGTGAGGGGGGGGAATCCTCTGGAGGGCGAAGGGGGGGGGTCCTCCGGAGGGCGAGGGGGGGAATGCTCAGGAGGGTGGGGGGGGATCATCAGGAGTGTGAGGGGGGGAATCCTCAGGAGTGTGAGGGGGGGGGAATCCTCTGGAGGGTGAGGGGGGGAATCCTCTGGAAGGAGAGGGATGGGGGAATCCTCTGGAGGGTGAGGGGGGTGGAATCCTCAGGAGGGCGGGGGGGTAATCCTCAAGAGGGCGAGGGGTGGGGGAATCCTCTGAAGGGGCGAAGGGGGATCCTCCGGAGGGCGAGGGGTGGGGGAATCCTCTGAAGTGGCGAAGGGGGATCCTCCGGAGGGCGAGGGGTGGGGGACTCCTCAGGAGGGGGGCGAGGGGGGGAATCTTCAGGAGGGCGAAGGGGGGGATCCTCCGGAGGGCGAGGGGTGGGGGACTCCTCAGGAGGGGGCGAGGGGGGGAATCTTCAGGAGGGCGAAGGGGGGGATCCTCCGGAGGGCGAGGGGGGGGAATCCTCAGGAGGGGTGGGGGAATCCTCAGGACGGTGAGGGGGGGGAAATCCTCATGAGGGCGAGGGGGGGATCCTCCGAAAGGGTGAGGGGTAATTAGCCGGTTCTCACGCCCAGTAAGCTTCCCTCTAGGAACGTCAGACTTCATTATCCTCATTAAATGAATGATTGTACGTGTGTGCGTCCCGGCCGATTCGCTGGCTGCGCCCGTCAGGTTGTCTGCGGCTGAATTTGATTCATTTATAAATAATAGACACGTCGGCTTTGTTTTGCCTCGTTAGCCGCGTCATGTTGTCATCGTTTACGAAGCTTTGCGCTCAGCCGGGGAACGCGAGACGGCTAACAAAGCCTCATAAAATATGCTAATTCCATTTACAGGAATGACGAGGATTGTTCGATTTTTTCAATGAGTGTCAAAATTGGATTATTGTTCAGCAAACAATTATTTTTTCAGAGCTCGGATATCACGGATTGCTCTGTGAAGGGCCCGCGTTACCGTTGTTGTCAAGTGCCCAATCTGTTCCTTAATTAGTGAATAGCAAATCAGCATTATGGTTGCCCTAGAAGGGCCGGTTGTATCCAGAGCACCCCACCCCCCTTTACATCACAGTGCACCCCCCCTTACCTTGTGCTGCTGCCGGGAAGAAGCTGGGGGCGGAGCTGGGAGGCAGAAAGTGCAGAGTCTGGAGGAGGACCAGAGGAGGGCTGGAGTCAGCTGCCAGGGTCTGCTGAATGCTGAGACCAGGGAGGTACAGATGAGGGGGTGCTGAGAGGTGCAGTATCTTGAGTTCTGTCCTTTTATACTGCCAACTGCTGAGACAAGGAGGAGGCAGAGACGAGGTGTGCTGTGGCTGCACTGAGAGGCACAGGATCTGTAGGAGGAGTTCTGTCCTCCTCTCTGCTGCCAACTGCTGAGAAAAGGAGGAGGCAGAGACAAGCTGTGCTGTGGCTGCACTGAGAGGCACAGGATCTGTAGGAGGAGTTCTGTCCTCCTCCTCTGCTGCCAACTGCTGAGAAAAGGGGGAGGCAGAGACAAGCTGTGCTGTGGCTGCACAGAGAGGCACAGAACTGTAAGAGGAAACAGTCTGGAGTACGCTGGGGTCACTGGAGCAAAAAACAGTCTGAAGTACGCTGGGGTCACTGGAGCAAAAAACAGTCTGGAGTACGCTGGAGTCACAGGAGCAGGAAACAGTCTGTAGTATGCTGGGGTCACAGGAGCAGGAAACAGTCTGGAGTACGCTGGGGTCACAGGAGCAGGAAACAGTCTGGAGTACGCTGGGGTCACAGGAGCAGGAAACAGTCTGGAGTACGCTGGGGTCACAGGAGCAGGAAACAGTCTGGAGTACGCTGGGGTCACAGGAGCAGGAAACAGTCTGTAGTATGCTGGGGTCACAGGAGCAGGAAACAGTCTGGAGTACGCTGGGGTCACTGGAGCAAAAAACAGTCTGGAGTACGCTGGGGTCGCTGGAGCAGGAAACAGTCTGGAGTACGCTGGGGTCACAGGAGCAGGAAACAGTCTGGAGTACGCTGGGGTCACAGGAGCAGGAAACAGTCTGGAGTACGCTGGGGTAACTGGAGGAGGAAACAGTCTGGAGTACGCTGGGGTCACAGGAGCAGGAAACAGTCTGGAGTGCACTGGGGTCACAGGAGCAGGAAACAGTCTAGAGTGCACTGGGGGTCACTGGAGCAGGAAACAGTCTGGAGTACGCTGGGGTCACAGGAGCAGGAAACAGTCTGGAGTACGCTGGGGTCACAGGAGCAGGAAACAGTCTGGAGTACGCTGGGGTCACTGGAGCAGGAAACAGTCTGGAGTACGCTGGGGTCACAGGAGCAGGAAACAGTCTGGAGTACGCTGGGGTCACAGGAGCCAGGAAACAGTCTGGAGTACGCTGGGGTCACTGGAGCAAGAAACAGTCTGGAGTACGCTGGGGTAACTGGAGGAGGAAACAGTCTGGAGTACGCTGGGGTCACAGGAGCAGGAAACACCTCGGCCTCTGATTTCTGCCACCGACGCACCATGCTGCACCCTGCTCACAGGCTGGTTTTGGTGACGGGGCCACATTTGTTGATATGGAGCCCTCCGGTATATGATGACTGTTGGATGCCCCTTAGGGCCTCAGTTCCCAAGGGACTTGTAGTATTTTGGCGACATGTCCTCAAGCCGATGAGGTTGCAGCTGAGGGTGCAGCTTTAGGTATGGTTCACCAAACACATGGCCAACAAAGATTTCCCTTTTGACTTCGTTCTCTCTTAATTTAGTTTTTTTTTGTAAAATTAGATTTTTCTGTTATTTCTATTGACTTTTTTTGTTAATTATTTTTTTAAATTTGTGTAATAAAGTGGCTGCTGTGGCCATTTTTCATTGGGGACAGCTATTGGTGAATGATAAAGATGGCCAATTATCGACAAATTCCTCCATCATGGTCATTCCAGTTCATTCTTGAATTGCAAATTCCACAAAATATTGTATCACAGCTAACACAGGCCATAGACGGGTCGAAAATCGGCCGATTTTCGCACAGTTAGTGGGTTAATTGGCCGGCCGTTTTTCGGGATTTTGGCAGATTTTTTTAATTGGTAAAGTTGGGAAACAATCGGCCGATTTTGCCGATCGGCAGATTTTCGTGGCAATGATGGGCAAATAGGCCAATCTTTTTACCGATAAAAAAATCTGCGCATGAGCCGTGACCTGCAAGAAGAAAAAGAAGAAGAATTCCAGCCCGCTATTATATTTGACATGCAAAAGTCTTGCAATTGCAACAATGTATCTATTTGTATCTGAATAAAAACATCTGTATCTGAAATGGATCCAAATGGATACATTGTTGCAACCGCAAGACTTTTTCATGTCAAATATAATAGCGGAGCTCTCTGCAAGGACAGAAGTAATTAAATGCCGGCCGTAGACGGGACGAAAATCAGTCAATTTTTTTTACCGTTGGTGGTAACGTCAGCCTATTGAAGGACCGATTTTTCAGGGTTTTTTGGGGGGGTTTTAAAACGGCCGGTTTTTGACCCGTCTATGGCCTGCATAAGACTTCATTCTATCAATTGTCTTGAATTTCATACAGATGGAGGAAGGTACCAGCACAGTCATTGCCCATTAGAATTTTAATTTTTTTCACATTTTCTAACCCTTTCAGGCAAAAAATAGCTGGTGGCTAGAATATGATTGATTTCCTATGACAGCAACACAGCAGCCGGTGCTGTAAAATCTACATGTACCTGATCTCCCCGAGACACCTGAACATCTGGATTCCTTTTTTCCAGTTGGACCTATTTTCAGGGTAATTGGTTTTATCTCAGCTCATCGCAGTGGCACGCTGTGCAATATTCCAGCCCAACCCTACAGGCGATGGATGATGAATAGATTGTTATATGAGCAGATCGGGTTATTGTGTTAGAATGTTATAAAATACGGTTATCATTCTTTCTTGGGAGGCTGGATGAAATGGTTTATGTATTTTTTATTTATTGTAACTGTTTGGTAATGACATGGGAGGTGCGGCATGGCTCAGCGACAGTTAAGACGGTTGCAATTAAACTGGAACTTATATTGAAAGAGAATGGCAAAATCCAAAACGCTCCAATGGGAGAGCACCGCTTAGGGGAAAAAAAAAGTCACAGTTCGGTTCTAATGCAGAGATGCTGCGGGAAGAGATGCACCGACAGTGTCTGTTTCAGAGGGTAAAGTGCGGCCTGGCCGGTCCAGTCCCAAAGGGGAGGCTTCCTTGAGGACAGCAATTCCCTAGTCTGTCCCTACTCATCAAGAACCTTTCCCTGCTGTTAGTCACTTTCCATGTCAGACGGGGTTTCTCGCTCTTCTCTACCCACTTCGCAAATGCAGGGTCATAGACATGGGGAGGTGTGGCATGGCACAGCGACAGTTAAGACACAGAGTCCCGTTGCAATAAAACCTGGAACTTATATTGAAAGAGAATGGCAAAATCCAAACACTCCAATGGGAGGGCACCGCGTAGGGGGAAAAAAGTCACATTTCGGTTCTAATGCAGCGAGAAGAGATGCACCGACAGTGTCTGTTTCAGAGGGTAAAGTGTGGCCTGGCCGGTCCAGTCCCAAAGGAGAGGCTTCCTTGAGGACAGCAAATCCCTAGTCTGTCCCTACTCATCAAGAACCTTTCCCTGCTGTTAGTAACTTTCCATGTCAGACGGGGTCTCTCGCTCTTCTCTACCCACTTCACAAATGCAGGGTCATAGACATGGGGAGGTGCGGCATGGCACAGCGACAGTTAAGACACAGAGTCCGGTTGCAATAAAACCTGGAACTTATATTGAAAGAGAATGGCAAAATCCAAACACTCCAATGGGAGGGCACCGCGTAGGGGGAAAAAAGTCACAGTTCGGTTCTAATGCAGCGAGAAGAGATGCACCGACAGTGTCTGTTTCAGAGGGTAAAGTGTGGCCTGGCCGGTCCAGTCCCAAAGGAGAGGCTTCCTTGAGGACAGCAAATCCCTAGTCTGTCCCTACTCATCAAGAACCTTTCCCTGCTGTTAGTAACTTTCCATGTCAGACGGGGTCTCTCGCTCTTCTCTACCCACTTCACAAATGCAGGGTCATAGACATGGGGAGGTGCGGCATGGCACAGCGACAGTTAAGACACAGAGTCCCGTTGCAATAAAACCTGGAACTTATATTGAAAGAGAATGGCAAAATCCAAACGCTCCAATGGGAGGGCACCGCTTAGGGGGAAAAAAGTCATAGTTCGGTTCCAATGCAGAAATGCAGCGAGAAGAGATGCACCAACAGTGTCTGTTTCAGAGGGTAAAGTGCGGCCTGGCCGGTCCAGTCCCAAAGGGGAGGCTTCCTTGAGGACAGCAAATCCCTAGTCTGTCCCTACTCATCAAGAACCTTTCCCTGCTGTTAGTCACTTTCCATGTCAGATGGGGTTTCTCGCTCTTCTCTAACCACTTCACAAATGCAGGGTCATAGACTTATAAAGACCCTGCTGACCCAAGATGGTCACCAGGGGTCACACAGATGCAGCGTAGCCAACCGGAACGCTGCTCCATGACCCAGGAAAAGATAGGGAAACCAGGTTTTCTTTGACTTCCTTTCCAGGCTGTGGTACCACTCATTTGAGCGCCACCTACAGTGGAGAAAGCAGACTGCACCTGCCTACAGACAGACAAAAGGATAACTTTATCAAAGGCGTATATGAGAATTGGTAGGAATAGAAACCGTTTACTAAGGAACATATCCAGGCTAGTAATATTTAACTACTTCAGCTGTCACACCTCTAGGCCATCTATGGATCAAAGCAAGTTTTACTTTTCTGCTATGGATCTGTATATTCAGCCATAACTTTACCATTTCATAACCCCTTCCTGGCCCAGCCTTGGTGTCCCTTTAAATGGTCCATCACTCAATCTAGGGGATATCTTTTTAGGATTTATAGCTGGAAGAAACTTCAACAATAGAGGGGTTTGGACAAGGGACACTCCAAAATGGTTAGCACATAGCAATTAGAGGACAGTGTTCCCCTTAAGCATTTGTGGGTGTTGGACCATATATGACCTCACAGCTGAAGACCATGAGGCAAGTCTCTTTGGGATCTGGTTATCTTGCACCACAAGCTTTGGTACCCATTGCATTCTCCAGAACCCTACACAGCCACAAGGATTAATTTAGGGTCTTACTCACAAGTCCACAGGACCTCTTTCCAGCTTCCTACAGCCACAGTCCAGTGAGGGAGAAAATCCTTCTCTAGACACGATTCCTTGTGGTGAGGTGCTGCAATCAGCTTTTTACAAGGTCCATCCAGGCTCTCAGCCCTGACCCCGGGTGAGGCCTCTAGAACTGCTACACAGTGCATAGGCTGCCTAAGGACAGAAGCCCCTCAGGCTCTGGAACCCTCCTGGTGAGAAGGAACCCAGCTCTCCAGTGTTTCAGGCTTTCATCACCGTTCCATTCCCATACTGGACACTCCTCTCCAGGGATTGGCTGGAACATGATAAAAACTCAGGCTGGTTATCTGAATCCCCCTCCCTAAGCTCTGGAAGCTTCTTCTACAGCAGTGTTTCTCAACCTTTTCTCAGTCAAGGCACCCTTTAAAATTATGAACAGTCCAGAGGCCCCTTTAAAATTATGGACAGTCCAGGGGCACCCTTTAAAATTATGTACAGTCCAGAGGCCCCTTTTAAAATTATGGACAGTCCAGAGGCCCCTTTAAAATTATGGACAGTCCAGAGGCACCCTTTAAATTATGGACAGTCCAGAGGCCCCTTTAAAATTATGGACAGTCCAGAGGCACCCTTTAAAATTATGGACAGTCCAGAGGCACCCTTTAAATTATGGACAGTCCAGAGGCCCCTTTAAAATTATGGACAGTCCAGAGGCACCCTTTAAATTATGGACAGTCCAGAGGCCCCTTTAAAATTATGGACAGTCCAGAGGCACCCTTTAAAATTATGGACAGTCCAGAGGCACCCTTTAAATTATGGACAGTCCAGAGGCCCCTTTAAAATTATGGACAGTCCAGAGGCCCCTTTAAAATTATGGACAGTCCAGAGGCACCCTTTAAATTATGGACAGTCCAGAGGCCCCTTTAAAATTATGGACAGTCCAGAGGCACCCTTTAAAATTATGGACAGTCTTGAGGCACCCTTTAAAATTATGGACAGTCCAGAGGCACCCTTTAAAATTATGGACAGTCCAGAGGCACCCTTTAAAATTATGGACAGTCCAGAGGCACCCTTTAAAATTATGGACAGTCTTGAGGCACCCTCTAAATTATGGACAGTCTTGAGGCACCCTTGAAAATTATGGACAGTCCTGAGGCACCCTTTAAAATTATGGACAGTCCTGAGGCACCCTTTAAAATTATGGACAGTCCAGGGGCACCCCATTCTAAATGTGAAAAATATTGTAATAGTTTTATATAACGCAGCAACACCCACACATGTAGGACGCCCAACATTAGAGGGGATTTATTCTTCCAAATACACCTTTGCACACTGGTACTGACTAGTATGCCAGTGTTTCTCTTCTCCCTCAGGTTTTATCCATCACTGAGCTAATGTGACCCCAGCACTGATGGAGATGGGTGGGGGAGGGTCAGACGAGGATGCTGTGCAGGCAGCTGGCATCCTCCCTATCAACTGATTATGTCATTGGTTGTCAGGAGGGCGGCGGCTAGAAGGTCATAATGGTGCACAATGGGAACCTGCGGCTTTGTGCAACCGCTGGCTTGTATACAAGTTTTGGGCAATTTTTAGACATTTTGCCAAGGCACCCCTGAAGAAACCTCAAGGCACCCCAGGTTGCTTGGACACCCTGGTTGAGAAAGTCTGTTCTAGAGGCAGGGGATATCAATCAGACTCCCAGCCAGTGAAACCCTAAACAGACCAGACCAGGGGCGGACTAACCATTTGGAAACTCAGGCACTGCATGAGGGTCAGTAGGGGGCCCCATGAGATGCCCCTGGTACCTTTTTCATAGGCTTTTTTGAGTGTGGGCAAGGACACAGGGGCCCCATGATCCCCAATTGCCCGGGGGCCCCATCAGTTGTCAGTCCGCCCCCAGACCAGACCAAACAATCACTGCTCTCATGACTACAGAAGGAGCCAAAAAACTAAATTTTACCTAGAATTCTACGCTAGGAGAGTGCTACACTAGATTAGCAAAAATGATTGACCCTTATTTGGCTTACACCTGACCATCGCTTTTGTTGCACTTTGAACTTTTCTCGGGGCATGCATGGCAATTCCAATGGCCCCTTCACACCATTGCATTGTGATGATGTGTGATCCCCACCAGGGGCGGACTGACCATTTAGTCACTCGGGCACTGCCCAAGGGCCCAGGGGTCAGTAGGGGGCCCCATGAGATGCCCCTGGTACCTTTCATAGGCTTTTTTGAGTGTGGTTTGAGTATGGGAGAGAACACAGGGGCCCCATGATTTCCTATTGCCTGGGGGCCCCATCAGTTGTCAGTCCGCGCCTGATCCCCACCGTGTGTGCATTACCACAAAGTGCTCCAACACCAAGGGCGTCCCTAGGGTTGGTGTCACCCGGTGCGGTAACACTTAGTGACACCCCCTCCGACGATCCCCGCAGGATGGATCGGATCTGCGGATTGAGCATAATGGATTGGAATCCGATCCATTACCTTCCCCAATCTGCAGATCCGATCCATCCTGTGGG
This sequence comes from Staurois parvus, assembly GCF_062004578.1. Classification (NCBI taxonomy): domain Eukaryota; kingdom Metazoa; phylum Chordata; class Amphibia; order Anura; family Ranidae; genus Staurois; species Staurois parvus. The sequence continues at coordinate 5,839 of NW_028319947.1, read as the reverse complement.
GATTGTCGGCTTGCAACCTATACGGGGTTAACTGATCTCTCCACGAGCTCCACGAAAAGGTAAGTTGTAAAGCAAGCCGACGATCCCCACAGGATGGATCGGATCTGCGGATTGGGGGGCATAATGGATCGTAGTCCGATCCATTATGCTCAATCTGCAGATCCGATCCATCCTGCGGGGATCGTCAGGTTGCTTTACAACTTACCTTTTCATGGAGCTCGTGGAGAGATCAGTTAACCTCGTATAGGTTGCAAACCGACGATCCCCGCAGGGTGGATCGGATCTGCGGATTGAACATAATGGATCAGATTCTGACCCATTATGCTCCCCAATCCGCAGATCCGATCCATCCTGCGGGGATCGTCGGTTTGCTTTAAAACTTACCTTTTCGTGGAGTGGGTCTGGTGTCACCCCCGTGTGGTAGGTGTCACCCGCTGCTGTGCGCACCGCCCGCACCTGCCTAGGGACGCCTCTGGCCAACACATAACATGAGTTGGTGATCTGAGGTGCCAGTGGTCTCCCAACACTCCTCCAAAATGCAAATAAAGTGCCATGCAACCCAGCGCAGCTCAAGACATGGTTTTCCATGAGTCGCAGTAAAATACATCCTATCAGGGGCGGACTGACCATTTGGAAACTCGGGGCACTGCCCAAGGGCCTGGGGTCAGTAGGGGGCCCCATGAGATGCCCCTGGTACCTTTTTCATAGGCTTTTTTGAGTTTGGGCAAGGACACAGGGGCCCCATGATCCCCTATTGCCCGGGGGCCCCATGAGTTGTCAGTCCGCCCCTGCATCCTACCCTATTTTTGCATGCATTGCTGTGTCCTTCAGCCCATTCTGAATTGGCTGATTAATGCGCTGCAATGCATGTCAGGCTGTGACAACCCTTTTCTAATAAAATACATTTATAAATGGGGTTAAAGCAAGCTCCCAGCTGCTGCTGAATCCATGAGCTTGCTATTGATTTTTACAACCAGCGAAGGCGCCCCGATCGCTTTTTATTAGGCTTTAAAGGACCATCATTCACGGCTAACTGTAAACTCCCAGCCTGTAGAAGCTTGTAAAGCATCGCCTATGGTAAAAAAAAAATTTCTAATGCGCAATTTTAAGGCTTGATATGTTTTAGTATCTATTTACTCAACGCAGCTTCATCTTTTATATTTTGCCAAACAAATCAGGTGTAATATTGCGTGTTTTCGCCAAAATTCATTTTAGTGTATCCTTCCTGAACAGTTGCATTTAATAAATGGCTGCGCAAATATCATGTGACCAAAAAAAACATTGCAACTACCACCATTGTTTTTTCTCCAGGGCCTCTGCTTTCAGAAAATATATAATTGTCTGGGGGTTCTAAGTACTTTTTAGCAAAAAAAAAGGCAATTTTAATATGTGTGTGAAAAAAAATGAAAAATCTTCCCTGGTAGGAAGTGATTATTAATGTCTCATCTTCGCTTTGACTGAAAAAGTTTTTAAACGTTGCCGAGTGATCTTTATATTCCATGTAGCTCTCCCGTGTATTAGCCTTCACTTCCTCTAACTGCTCAGATCTGATATGTGATTAGTGGCTATGGCTTGCCATACAATTTGTACTGTAAGTACCTAGTAATTAGACCGGCCTCAAGAAGAGCGGTCTGAATAAAATCAGAGAAGTGTAATTAATCCCTTACTACCGACCTCGCCTCATTACAGAGGGATCATTATAAATCGCATATTCTATTCTTCCCTACTGTCTGACCTATTAATTCCTTTTTATCGGTCTGAATGTTCAACTTTGTAACTTTTCTACTAACATCATTCTACCTACATACAGTGTGTGTGTGTGTGTGTATATATATATACAGTCATGGCCGAAATTGTTGGCACCCTTGATATTTCTCCAGGAAATCATGTATTTCTCACGAAACATATTGCATTAACACATGTTTTGCTATACACATGTTTATTCCCTTTGTGTGTATTGGGACAAAACAAAAAAAAGGGAGGAAAGAAAGCAAATTCGACATAATGTCACACAAACCTCCAAAAATGGGCTGGACAAAAGTATTGGCACCCTTTCACAACTGCGGATAAATAAGAATGTTACAAGCATGTGATGCTCCTGTAAACTCACCTGGGGCAAGTAACAGGTGTGGGCAATATAGAAATCACACCTGAAAGCAGATAAAAAGGAGAGACGTTCACTTAACCTTTGCATTGTGTGTCTGTCTGTGCCACACTAAGCATGGACAACAGAAAGAGGAGACGAGAACTGTCTGAGGACCTGAGAACCAAAATTGTGGCAAAATATCAACAATCTCAAGGTTTACAAGTCCATCTCCAGAGAACTAGATTTGCCTTTGTCCACAGTGCGCAACATTATCAAGAAGTTTGCAACCCATGGCACTGTAGCTAATCTCCTGGTCGTGGACGGATGAGGAAATTGATGAAAGATTGCAACGCAGAATAGTCCGGATGGTGGATAAGCAGCCCCAAAACATGTTCCAAAGACATTCAAGCTGTCCTGCAGGCTCCGGGAGCATCAGTGTCAGCGCGAACTATCCGTCGACATTTAAATGAAATGAAACGCTATGGCAGGAGACCCAGGAGGACCCCACTGCTGACACAGAGACATAAAAAAGCAAGACTACAGTTTGCCAAAATGTACTTGAGTAAGCCAAAAGCCTTCTGGGAAAACGTCTTGTGGACAGATGAGACCAAGATAGAGCTTTTCGGTAAAGCACATCATTCTACTGTTTACCGAAACGGAATGAGGCCTACAAAGAACAAAACACAGTACCTACGGTAAAATATGGTGGAGGTTCAATGATGTTTTGGGGTTGTTTTGCTGCCTCTGGCACTGGGTGCCTTGACTGTGTGCAAGGCATCATGAAATCTGAGGATTACCAAAGGATTTTGGGTCGCACTGTAGGGCCCAGTGTCAGAAAGCTGGGTTTGCGTCCAAGATCCTGGGTCTTCCAGCAGGACAATGACCCCAAACATACGTCAAAAAGCACTCAGAAATGGATGGCAAAGAAGCGCTGGAGAGTTCTGAAGTGGCCAGCAATGAGCCCAGATCTAAATCCCATTGAACACCTGTGGAGAGATCTTAAAATTGCTGTTGGGAAAAGGTGTCCTTCCAATAAGAGAGACCTGGAGCTGTTTGCAAAGGAAGAGTGGTCCAAAATTCCGGGTGAGAGGTGTCAGAAGCCTTATTGATGGTTATAGGAAGCGACTGATTTCAGTTATGTTTTCCAAAGGGTGTGCAACCAAATATTAAGTTAAGGGTGCCAATACTTTTGTCCAGCCCATTTTGGGGTTTTGTGTGACATTATGTCATATTTGCTTTTCTGCCTCTGTTTTATATTTGTTCCAATACATACAAAGGGAATAAACATGTGTATAGCAAAACATGTGTTAATGCAATACCTTTTTTGTGTGAAATACTTGATTTTTCAGGAAAAATATCAAGGGTGCCAACAATTTCGGCCATGACTGTATATACAGGGGTGGACTGACAAGTCATGGGGCCCCCGGGCAATAGGGGATTATGGGGCCCCTGTGTCCTCGCCCACACCCAAAAAAGCCTATGAAAAAAGCCAATGAAAGGTACCAGGGGCATCTCATGGGGCCCCCTACTGATCCCAAGCCCTTGGGCAGGGCCCGAGTGCTCGAATAGTCAGTCCACCCCTGTATATATATTAGGTTGCACCCCCAATGAAAAGTCAGCCCAGTGCTCTAGAAACCCAAATCCTTCCCTCTTACACCAGGTCTTCAGCATGCATTGAGTTCTCTAATCTCCCCGTCTCTCCCGAGTTGCGCACAGCTAATATTTCAGAGAATATCACCTTGGAGGTCCTTCCCTTCAACTTGCAGCCGAGTTCTTTACATTGATTCTTAAGGAGCTTCCACCTTCCATGTATTCTGTCATTGGTTCCAACATGAACCAAGACAGAGGAGTCATGCCCCGCCCCTCCAGTCATTTAGTAATGTTGAGAGTCTGTAATAATAATAATAATAATAATGATATGATGATTATTATTATTATTACAATATAATAATATTAATTGTATTTTTTATTTTTGAGAGTGTTAGGAGTTTTTTCTTTTCTCTATTTTAGCCTTTTATCTTTAAAATAATAATGATTATTAATATTATTATAAATTATTTATAATAATATTATAAATATTTTTCTTTAAGTCTTCTTTCCCCTCTCTTTCTTTCTCTTTCTTTTCTCTTTCTTCTTTCTTTTTCTTTCTCTCTCTTTCTTTCTCTCTATCTCCCTCTCTCTCCCCCTTCCCCCCATCTCTCTCTCTCCATCTCCCCCTCTCGCCCCCTCTCTCTCCCTCCTCTCTACCCTCTCCCTCTCTCTTCTCTCTCTCCCTCCCCCTCTCTCTCTCCCCCTCTCCCACCCTCTCTCTCTCTCTCCCCCCCTCCCCCCCCTTCTCTTCCATCTCTCTCTCCCCCTCTCCCACCCTCTCTCTCTCCCCCCCTCTCCCCCCCCCCTTCTCTCCATCTCTCTCTCCCCCTCTCCCCCCTCCCCCCCTCTCTCTTCCCCCCTCCCCTTCTCTCCCTCTCTCTCCCCTCTCCCTCCCTCTCCCTCCCTCTCCCCCTTCTCTCTCTCTCCCCCCCTCTCTCTCTTCTCTCTCTTCTCCCCCCCCCCTTCTCTCCCTCTCTCTTCTCCCCCCCTTCTCTCCCTCTCTCTTCTCCCCCCCCCTTCTCTCCCTCTCTCTCTCTCCCTCTCTCTCTCCCCCTCTCCCCTCTCTCTTCCCCCCCTCCCCCTCTCTCTCCCTCTCTTCTCTCTCTCCCTCTCTCTTCTCTCTCTCTCTCCCTCCCCCCTCTCGCTCTCTCCCCTCCCCCCCTCTCTCTCTCCCCCTCTCCCTCTCTCTTCTCTCTCTCTCTCCCTCCCCCTCTCTCTCCCTCTCTCCCTCCCCCTCTCTCTCCCTCTCTCTTCTCCCTCTCTCTCCTCTCTCTTTCTCCCCCCCTTCTCTCCCTCCCTCTCTCTCCCTCTCTCTCTCTCTCCCCCTCTCCCTCTCTCTTCCCCCCTCCCCCTCTCTCTCTCTCTTCTCTCTCTCCCTCTCCCTTCTCTCTCTCTCCCTCCCCCCTCTCGCTCCCCCCCCCTCTCTCTCCCCCTCTCCCTCTCTCTTCTCTCTCTCTCTCCCTCCCCCCTCCCCTCTCTCTCCCTCTCTCCCTCTCCCTCTCTCTCTCTTTGACTTTTATATAAAAATAATTGCGGATTGTAAGCATTTTGATGAAGTAAAAAGAGGGATATTCATGTTGGTTGTTCTTTTAAGAATAACTAACTGTTACATATTGTAAAAGATTTTTTTTTCGATCTCTTTCATTGTATTTCATGAGTTTCTCCAGTCAGATTTTATCCCTTACTTAGGGTCAGTTGAGCTGTGCCCCACCGAAACATCGACCTGAAGAAACGACACTTTTGAATGTCATCTCTGTTGCCGGGTCCCGTGGAGTGCAACTATTTTCAGATTGTTATTTGGGGTTTATATAGGTAGGTACACGCAGCGAGCTTTGAGGTGCACTTACATAGCTTGTATTTGAGATGCTTCTGATTTCCATTGGAACTCCTTCAAAGCTGCAGTATATCCCACTGACCTGTGTGATGAGAGAAGCATTTCTGATGTGAACCCCAGCAGCCCGTATCCATGTACCTGTGCTGTACCTTTTAGGGAAATTGTTAAAAATTGTTGAAAATCCAGCTGCTCAATGCCGGAGAAGTAGGATTTGTTTTGAAAACTGACTATTTTTATTGCGATAAAGCTTTCAGAAACAGATTACAAGATAATCATGAAGTATGTATACAGCGTCACTCAAACATCAAACAAAAGACAAAGCATATGTC
>NW_028319946.1:0-44576 GCF_062004578.1 Staurois parvus | reverse complement strand
ACCCAATGTTTCTCTCCCCCACCCACCATAACCAAAGTATCTCAACCCCCCCCCCCAACCCAGTGTACCTTCCCCCCCATACCAAATGTATTCCCCCCACAGTACTCAATGTATTACCCCCCCTTAGTACCCAATGTATTACCCCCCCAGTACCCAATGTATTCCACCCCCCACACAATGTATTCCACCCCCCACACAATGTATTAAGTACACAATGTATTCCACCCCCCCACACAATGTATTAAGTACCCAATGTATTCCACCCCCCACACAATGTATTAAGTACCCAATGTATTCCCCCCCCCCAGTACCCAATGTATTCCACCCCCCCCCCACACAATGTATTAAGTACACAATGTATTCGCCCCCCCAGTACCCAATGTATTAAGTACCCAATGTATTGGTATTGCCCATCCCCCCAGTACCCAATGTATTGCCCACCTTCCTAGTACCCAATGTATTAAGTACCCAATGCATTCCCTCCCCAGTACCCAATGTATTCCACCACCCCCCAAGACCCAATGTATTGTCCGCCCCCCCCCAGTACCCAATGTGTCTTTCCTCTCTCAAGTCACAATGTATCCCCCCCCCCCCCAGTACACAATGTCTTTCTCTCCAGCACAGGGGCAGGCAGCACAGTGACTGATCAGTGATATAACCAATCAGAAGCATTCATAGCCATCATGTGATTGACAGCCATCATCCTGGTCCACAATCAGTGACAGACATGGAGCTGTCGGTGACAGTTCATCCTCCAGGTCTGCTGCTGGACCGTTGTACCGATTGGATCTTTTATATATGGGTTTGAGGGCCATATTTACATTTTGAGCAGTTCAAGTGGCCACATCAGTGTCTGAATGTTTATGGGTGGCTATTGTGGGGGAGGGGAGGGGGGGGGGGGTTACATGGATAAACTACTTCAGATATTTACTGTAAAGGACACAATTATCCCTGAAAGAAAATCATGTGGTTAACCCCTTCCCACCGAGGGCACGCACGTGTGTGGCCTCACTGAAGTGGATCATATTCTGTGGGTCTGCATGTATGTTCATGTTCTGTGTTCACGCTGGGAGAGTGCTGTGTGACGTGCGACATGCTTCCAGTGTGAACACGGGTACACATACATGCAGACACACATAGGGGTCGTCTTTCAGGGAGAATTGTGTCCTTTCCAGTAAAACAGCTTAAGTAGTGTGCTGATCCATATCCACAGTCCACCACAGTCACCAAACCAACCATTGGTAACAATACGCCGCCATGGACTGAAATCCTGCAGCGCCCTCAAGGTCCCCCTCCTCCAGAAGGCTCATGTATAGGCCCGTCTGAAGTTTTCCAATGAACATCTAAATGATTCAGAGAAGGATTGAGAGAACGTGTTGTGGTCAGATGAGACCAAAATTGAGCTCTTTGGCATTAACTTGCCTCGCCGTGTTTGAGGGAAACAAAATGCCGACTATGACCCTATGAACACCATCCCTACAGTCAAGCATGGAGGTGGAAACATTCTGCTTTGGGGCAGTTTCTCTGCTAAAGGTACAAGCCGACTTTGCCGTATTGCGAGACCAATGGACAGGGGCCATGTATTGTAACATCTTGGATGAGAACCTGCTTCCCGCAGCCAGAACACTGAATCTTGGATGGGTCCACCAGCATGACAATGGCCCAAAACATGCCAAGGCAACAAAGGAGTGGCTCAAGAAGAAGCACATTAAGATCATGGAGTTGCCTAGCCAGTCTGCAGACCCTAGAAATTTTCCATAGAAAATTTATGAAGGGAGCTGAAACTTCGAGTTGCCAAGCGACAGCCAAAAAACCTTAAGGATTTAGAGAAGATCTGTAAAAAAAAGAGTGGACCAAAATCCCTCCTGAGATGTTTGCAAACCTGGGAACCAACTACAAGAAACGTCTCACCTCTGTGCTCACCAACATGGGTTCCACCACCAACTACAAGGAACGTCTCACCTCTGTGCTCACCAAAAAAGGTTCCTCCACCAACTACAAGGAACGTCTCACCTCTGTGCTCACCAAAAAAGGTTCCTCCACCAACTACAAGGAACGTCTCACCTCTGTGCTCGCCAACAAGGGTTCCTCCACCAACTACAAGGAACGTCTCACCTCTGTGCTCGCCAACAAGGGTTCCTCCACCAACTACAAGGAACGTCTCACCCTCTGTGCTCGCCAACAAGGGTTCCTCCACCAACTACAAGGAACGTCTCACCTCTGTGCTCGCCAACAAGGGTTCCTCCACCAACTACAAGGAACGTCTCGCCTCTGTGCTCACCAACAAGGGTTGATCCACCAACTACAAGGAACGTCTCACCTCTGTGCTCGCTAACAAGGTTCCTCCACCAACTACAAGGAACGTCTCACCTCTGTGCTCATCAACAAGGGTTCCTCCACCAACTACAGGAAACGTCTCACCTCTGTGCTCGCCAACAAGGGTTCCTCCACCAACTACAAGAAACGTCTGACCTCTATGCTCACCAACAAGGGTTCCTCCACCAACTACAAGGGACGTCTCACCTCCGTGCTCACCAACAAGGGTTCCTCCACCAACTACAAGGGACGTCTCACCTCTGTGCTCGCCAACAAGGGTTCCTCCACCAACTACAAGAAACATCTCACCTCTGTGCTCCCCAACAAGGGTTCCTCCACCAACTACAAGGGACGTCTCACCTCTATGCTCACCAACAAGGGTTCTTCCATCAAATACGAAGTCGTGTTTTGCTTGGGGATCAAATACTTATTTTACTCCCTGAACTGCAACTCCATTTATAACATTTGTATCGTGTGGTTTCTGGATTATGGTTGATATTCTGTCTCTATCATATAAAAATACACCTATGATAAAAAATTCTAGACTCTTCATTTTATATGTAAGTGGGGAAACCTACCGAATCTGCAGGAGATCAGACCATTATATCCCCCCCCCCCCCTCCTGTACTTGCACAGGGAGGCACAGTACTGGGAAGCCTGGGGTGAATATTTCTTACAGCACAACAGATTACACAATTATAATTAAAACAGAACCTCGATGTTCGGTTTAAAAAAGTTCTAACAATTACTCTTGAAAGGTCTATATCCGTATATACAGAACGAGAGCAGGCAACAATGTGCAATAAAAAGATGAATTCACGTAGCTGACCGAAGGAAGGTTCCTCCCCCCTTGTGTGGTCCCCACACAACCTTCTTATGCAGTCAAACCTCCACCTGACCTGCAGCGTGGTGCTCTGATCGGAGAACGGGAGAGCTGAAGAAGGTGTTTATGATGCTCATCACCGTTTCCGTCACGTAGCGCTCCAGGACGCAGTCCGCGTGTTTCCTGTCGCTCGTGCTGTTACACACCTGAAGTACAAAAACGCCACCGCATTCTCAAATATCTCTCAAAAGACGACTTCTAGACAAATCTCTCTGTACAGACTCCTCCCATCTCACCCTGCAGATGTCCACCAGGAATTCTCAAACAGCTTCCACATGTGGTTACTGGTGTAGATCTCCTTCATCTCCACTTCTGTGTCCACATAGCAATGATTGAGGAAGTTTATATACGCGATCTTCACCTGTGAGAACACATTGGAGGTTAGCGTGTATCGAAAGAAACCAATCATGTCCAGACGGATCAAAACACGCCAACGGACACGGTGATCAGGTAAATATTATCTGTTTAAATATGGCGTGGAAGTATCTGAAGTTTCCTTAAGTCCTCCTATAACTTCCCTGCACCGTATTGTACAAACCAGGAAGAACCAGCCCTGGCAGCCTGCCAGGCAGACAAGAAATCTGCTGATTGGAGGGGACTGAGTGATGGCGGCATACTGATGTACCTTCAAATCAGCAGGTTGGGGCAGCGTCCGGGATCAAACTGCACTGCCACTTCAGAGGAGGTTCTGCATCGATCATGAAAGTAACTGAACAGAGTAACCTACTAATGTGTAGGTAAGAACAACCAATTGTCTGGTCGCCTGTACCGGCCACGTGGTCTGGTCGCCTGTACCGGCCACGTGGTCTGGTCGCCTGTACCGGCCACGTGGTCTGGTCGCCTGTACCGGCCACGTGGTCTGGTCGCCTGTACCGGCCACGTGGTCTGGTCGCCTGTACCGGCCACGTGGTCTGGTCGCCTGTACCGGCCACGTGGTCTGGTCGCCTGTACCGGCCACGTTGTCTGGTAATGCAGTGCCATGATTGTGGTTTATTGTTCCCAAGAACTGAATGTCTATCACTCGGCTCTGGTGGATTAATAAATGGCACTCCGTGGTTGATCCTCTACATGTGTTTCTCCAAACGCTTGTTCAGACAAGATGCCAACTGCGCTTGTGAAAGACAGAAGCTGTTAGCCAAAGTATTCGGTTCTTATGGTTGATGTGCGTGTCACCTCCGGGATGCAAATCCTCGTGTGTCACCACGCGCACAATGTCGTCCAGCGGCAGCAGCGAGTTGCACTTGATCTCGGTGTAGACGTTCTTCCCCTCCGTGCACACGGCCAGCAGCTCCACCAGGTGGATGTGGTACATGAGGGGGCTGTTCTCATCCATCCGCTCCCGCTCCGAACGCATCATCTGCACCAGAGTCTGGAAGGAGGCCCGGTCATTGTAGAAGACGAGGACATCCTCTCCGGAGTTCACCAGCTGCAGAGGGACAAGGATGGGGGTCAGGAGGGATGGGGGTCAGGAGGGATGGGGGTCACAAATGAAGGTGCGTATTCCCATAGCTATGGATATATTTATAGGATATTCTGCATTTTTCTTTCTTCTATGTGTAACCAGATAGAGCCCGCCTCATTTCCTGGCTGGAGGACATCCAACATCATCTAGCCCTGGGGTTGGCTAGATGATGCTGGATGTGTCTTCTGCACCCGGCACATCACAAAGCCAACCCCCCCCCCCCCACCCCCACTGTAGTGTCCCTTGCCCCCCCATGGCAGTGTCCTCTGCCCTCTTTCACATCACCCCACCCCCTCCCTCCACTGTACTGTCCTCTGCCATTCCTTCACATTCCCACCTACCTCCACTGTAGTGTCCTCTGACCCCCCCCCCAAAACCAGCATCCTCTGTCCCCCCTTCACATTCTCCCCCACTGTAGTGTCCTCTGACCCCCCCCCCCCCCCAAAACCAGCATCCTCTGTCCCCCCTTCACATTCTCCCCCACTGTAGTGTCCTCTGACCCCCCCCCCCAAAACCAGCATCCTCTGTCCCCCCCTTCCACATTCCCCCCCACTGTAGTGTCTTCCAACCTCCCCACCACTCCTCCCAAAGCCGCATCCTCTGTCCCTCTTCACATTCCCCCCACTGTAGTGTCTTCCGACCCCCCCACTCTCCCCAAAGCAGCATCCTCTGTCCCCCCCCCTTCACATTCCCCCCCACTGTGTCTTCCGCCGCCCCCCTCCCCGAAAAGCAGCATCCCCCCCCCCCCTTTACATCTCCCCCAACTGTAGTGTCTAACGAGCCCCTCCCCCAAAGAAGCATCCTCTGAGCCCCTTCACATCACCCCTCCACTGTAGTGTCCTCTGCCCTTCACATCACAGCATCCTCCCCCTGCTGGAATCAGGACTGAGGGCCATAGAGAGGAGTACAGGGAGACCCTGCCAGCCCCTCCCACCAGCCAAGATCTGCCTTTGCTCCATAGAGTAACACTTGGACCCAACAACGACACCGGGTCTAAAATAAGGTAGGTAATGGAAACTGAAAAATGTCATTAGCATGTTGAGTAGGGGGAGAAAGGTGGAGGGGGGGGGGGGCAGACCAGAGAGAGAAAGGTGGAGGGGGGGGGGGCAGACCAGAGAGAGAAAGGTGGAGGGGGGGGGCAGACTAGAGAGAGAAAGGTGGAGGGGGGGGGGGCAGACCAGGGAGGGAGGGGGGGGGGCAGACCAGGGAGGGAGGGGAGGGGGCAGACCAGGGAGGGAGGGGAGGGGGGTAGACCAGGGAGGGAGGGGAGGGGGGTAGACCAGGGGGAGGGGAGGGGGGTAGACCAGGGAGGGAGGGGAGGGGGGTAGACCAGGGAGGGAGGGGAGGGGGGTAGACCAGGGAGGGAGGGGAGGGGGGTAGACCAGGGAGGGAGGGGAGGGGGTAGACCAGGGAGGGAGGGGAGGGGGTAGACCAGGGAGGGAGGGGAGGGGGGTAGACCAGGGAGGGAGGGGAGGGGGGTAGACCAGGGAGGGAGGGGAGGGGGTAGACCAGGGAGGGAGGGGAGGGGGGTAGACCAGGGAGGGAGGGGAGGGGGTAGACCAGGGAGGGAGGGAGGGAGGGGAGGGGGGTAGACCAGGGAGGGAGGGAGGGAGGGGAGGGGGGTAGACCAGGGAGGGAGGGAGGGAGGGGAGGGGGGTAGACCAGGAAGGGAGGGAGGGAGGGGAGGGGGTAGACCAGGGAGGGAGGGAGGGAGGGGAGGGGGGTAGACCAGGGAGGGAGGGAGGGAGGGGAGGGGGGTAGACCAGGGAGGGAGGGAGGGAGGGGAGGGGGTAGACCAGGGAGGGAGGGAGGGAGGGGAGGGGGGTAGACCAGGGAGGGAGGGAGGGAGGGGAGGGGGGTAGACCAGGGAGGGAGGGGAGGGAGGGGAGGGGGGTAGACCAGGGAGGGAGGGAGGGAGGGGAGGGGGTAGACCAGGGAGGGAGGGAGGGAGGGGAGGGGGGTAGACCAGGGAGGGAGGGAGGGAGGGGAGGGGGGTAGACCAGGGAGGGAGGGAGGGAGGGGAGGGGGGTAGACCAGGGAGGGAGGGAGGGAGGGGAGGGGGTAGACCAGGGAGGGAGGGAGGGAGGGGAGGGGGGTAGACCAGGGAGGGAGGGAGGGAGGGGAGGGGGGTAGACCAGGGAGGGAGGGAGGGAGGGGAGGGGGGTAGACCAGGGAGGGAGGGAGGGAGGGAGGGGGGGTAGACCAGGGAGGGAGGGAGGGAGGGGAGGGGGGGTAGACCAGGGAGGGAGGGAGGGAGGGGAGGGGGGTAGACCAGGGAGGGAGGGAGGGAGGGGAGGGGGTAGACCAGGGAGGGAGGGAGGGGAGGGGGGTAGACCAGGGAGGGAGGGGAGGGGAGGGGGGTAGACCAGGGAGACCACTGAACATGTAACACACGGAGTGGATACACTGAACATGTAACACACGGGTGGATACACTGAACATGTAACACACGGAGTGGATACACTGAACATGTAACACACAGAGTGGATACACTGAACATGTAACACACAGAGTGGATACACTGAACATGTAACACACAGAGTGGATACACTGAACATGTAACACACGGAGTGGATACACTGAACATGTAACACACGGAGTGGATACACTGAACATGTAACACACGGAGTGGATACACTGAACATGTAACACACGGAGTGGATACACTGAACATGTAACACACGGAGTGGATACACTGAACATGTAACACACGGAGTGGATACACTGAACATGTAACACACGGAGTGGATACACTGAACATGTAACACACGGAGTGGATACACTGAACATGTAACACACAGAGTGGATACACTGAACATGTAACACACGGAGTGGATACACTGAACATGTAACACACGGAGTGGATACACTGAACATGTAACACACGGAGTGGATACACTGAACATGTAACACACGGAGTGGATACATTGTATATCCTGCTACTCCTTGGAGTCCATTGTTGGTGGCTCTCACCTCCGCCATGACAATGTCCTGGCACTTCTTGATGAATCGGCCCTCAGCCTTCACGATGGTCTGTAAGAACTTGATGTATTGCACGCTGCGGCCGTGAGTCTCAATGCAGTGAGCAAAGTGCTGAACGACGCGCTCATTTATTTCGCTGCACAACTGGAAGTTGTCCCTGAAGATATGCTGCATAGTGACCGCTTCCAGGATCTACGAGACACATACAATGTATCAGCCGGCATTGCCGAGGACTCAGGACTGTAGGGAAGTGTTCGATGTGCTCCATGGATGGTCCCGGCACTCACCCCCGGGGTCAGGAAGAGGTTGATGTGTTTGTGGAGCAGAGCCTGGTTCTGCTGGTTTCCGGCACAGAAGTTCTGAAGGAATTCATGAGCGATCCTCATTATCTCCTGCATGCGGGTGTCCTCAGACTGGAGAGACCCAAAGAGAAGGAGGAGCATTAATGACAGTCCAATGTCAGTGACAACACACAACGTTACCAACACGGAACTCTCCAATGAGCCATTCATGACCATCAGCAAAAAATAGGTGCAAACCTTCTCATAGGGTATCTGCAGCAGCTCCAGCACCACCGTGTGCGCCCCCATGTTGCGCAGGAGACGCTGTTGCTGCTTGCGGTTTCTGCGGCCAGACGTGTTCTCCTGCACACAGAGCTTGCTGAGCCTCAGGAGGATCTATGGAAAGAGGGGGGTGGTAATAAAACAATACACAGAAGACAAGTATACCCCCCCCCCCCCCCCCCAAGTACGAGGCGCACACACACCTCTCGAACCACTCTGTAGTTATAGCTGCTGGTGCTCTCCGCTTTCTTTGGCTTCCCAGATCCTTCCTACAAAAGGCAGAAAATAAACTCAGATAACAAGATTGACATCCTGAGGGCTCCGAATGTTCAGAAAGATGATAAAACTGCCGGTCTACATGTATGACACATTCAATATGGAAATGCATTGCTTGCCAGAAGTATTGGGCCAGCCCTCCCAATCATGTGATTCAGGTGTTCCAATCCCCTCCATATCATGTGATTCAGGTGTTCCAATCCACCCCCATATCATGTGATTCAGGTGTTCCAATCCACCCCATATCATGTGATTCAGGTGTTCCAATCCACCCCCATATCATGTGATTCAGGTGTTCCAATCCACCCCCATATCATGTGATTCAGGTGTTCCAATCCACCCCCATATCATGTGATTCAGGTGTTCCAATCCACCCCCATATCATGTGATTCAGGTGTTCCAATCCACCCCCATATCATGTGATTCAGGTGTTCCAATCCACCCCCATATCATGTGATTCAGGTGTTCCAATCCACCCCCATATCATGTGATTCAGGTGTTCCAATCCCCCTTCCATATCATGTGATTCAGGTGTTCCAATCCCCTCCATATCATGTTGATTCAGGTGCTCCAATCCCCTCCATATCATGTGATTCAGGTGCTCCAATCCCTCCATGGACACAGGTGTATACAATCAAGCCCCTAGGCATGCAGACTGCTTCTACAAACATTGGTGAAAGAATGGGTCGCTCTCAGGAGCTCAGTGACTCCAAGCGTGGTCCCGTGATAGGTGGTCACCTGGGCAATAAGTCCATCCGTGACATTTCCTGGCTACTAAATATTCCACGCTCAACTGTTAGTGGGATTATAACAAAGTGGAAGCAACTGGGAACAACAGCCACTCAGCCACCAAGTGGTAGGCCACGTCACATGACAGGGCGGGGTCAGCGCATGCTGAAGCGCACAGTGCGCAGAAGTCCCCAAACTGTCTGCAGAGTCAATAGCTAAAGACCTCCAAACTTGGTGTGGCCTTCAGATGAGCCCAACAACAGTGCGTAGAGAGCTTCATGGAATGGGTTTCCATGGCCGAGCAGCTGCATCCAAGCCTTCCATCACCAAGTGCAGTGCAAAGCGTCGGATGCCGTGGTGTAAAGCACGCCGCCACTGGACTCTAGAGCAGTGGAGACGTGTTCTCTGGAGGGACCAATCACAGTTCTCTGTTTGGCAATCCAATGGACATGTCTGGGTTTGGCGGTTGCCAAGAGAACAGTACTTGCCTGACTGCATTGTGCCAAGTGTAAAGTTTGGTGGAGGGGGGATTATGATGGGGGGTTGGTTTTCAGGGGTTGGGCTTGGCCCCCTAGTTCCAGTGAAGGGAACTTTTAAGGTGATTTTTTGGACAATTTCATGCCCCCAACTTTGTGGGAGGAGTTTGGGGATGGCCCCTTCCTGTTCCAACATGACTGCCCACCAGTGCACAAAGCAAGGTCCATAAAGACATGGAGGAGCCAGTTTGGGGTGGAGGAACTTGACTGTCCTGCACAGAGTCCTGACCTCAACCCCATAGAACACCTTTGGGATGAATTAGAGCAGAGACTGCGAGCCAGGCCTCCTCCCCCGACATCAGTGCCTGACCTGACAAATGTGCTTCTCATCAGTGCCTGACCTGACAAATGTGCTTCTGGAAGAATGGTCCAACCTTCCCATAGACACCCTCCTAAACCTTGTGGACGGCCTTCCCAGAAGAGTTGAAGCTGTTATAGCTGCAAAAGGCGGGGCCAACTCAATATTGAACCCTACGGACTAAGACTGGGGGCCATTAAAGGTCATGTGCATGGAAATGGCGGGGCCAACTCAATATTGAACCCTACGGACTAAGACTGGGGGGCCAATAAAGGTCATGTGCAGGGAAAGGGCGGGACCAACTCAATATTGAACCCTACGGACTAAGACTGGGAGGCCATTAAAGGTCATGTGTGGGGAAAGGCCGGCGGCCCAATACTTTTGCCAATATAGTGTATATTTACTTTCAAAATCACCAGCTCACATGCTACATCTGGGCCATTCCTACCATTGAGCCAGGTGGTTCCTCCACCTGACCCGCCATTGGCAGAGCACAGGCGAAGTAGCATGGGGTTTGGATGCTCTGGGGCCCCAGTGTTGGCCCCACTGTGCAAGCAGTCTTTGGATGAAAGTTCCAAGTTTAAGCTGAGTGAGGAGGGGTTAGGGATTACATTCCATGACCCATTCCTGTACCCATGATAATTACTCCCCCATTTCTGGTATCAGCATCACAGGAACGGGAACGAAGGGAAAATCCTTCCATATGGGTCATTTAAATCTCTTCCCTATTTTACCCAAAAACAAAAAATATATCGGGAGTTATGCTTTAAAGGTTTGAGAAGGAAAACTTGCCTCTTTAGTGTCCGCTGTCCCAGTTGTCTGTTCCGGAGCCTCCTCTGGCCCTGATCCTTTGTAGACCCACAGCTCCGACTTCTCCACGATGGACCTCAGCTGGTCTAAATCCTGCTTTATCTGTTTGTAATTATCCACATCCTGGCTGGTCACCAATAGCTGGACCTACAGGAAGAGGACATTGTTCAGAAGGTATCTACAGACCTCCTCCCCAAGCAGTGGGATCATTGTCCACTGACCTGTTTGAAGGCCTGGAGCACCTCCTGCCTTTGGCTGAAATGGCGGAAAAGAAGCTGCAGGGCTCCGGACACCAGAGGTGGGTAATCATGCATAGTGAGGTGGAGCAACACACGGAGGAAGGTGCGACCGCCATCATCGTCCAGGTCCAATGGGGTGTTCTCTTCACTATAAGGAAAAGGGTACAAGTCAATCTGGAGGCCACCATACCCAAGAGACTTCCCGATTTCATTCTGGATTTTGCAATGTTAAAAAGGAACCTTTCAAGATGGAAATATCAGAGCTGGAATTGTAGACCAATATCATTCATCCTTGTTTCTGGTAAGTCACGGCCCGGGAACAAGTATGAAGTCAGTGAAGTCAAGACTTCCGGCCTGCAAGCATTATCCAGGTCAGACAAGGACAAGGATGGCAGGTTAGCGATGGACTAGATCAGGGTTTCTCAACTGGAGTTCAATGGAACATAGAGATCCTCCAGAGGTTGCTAAGGGATCCTTGAGCAATCAACAATTTCTGCCACTGACACCATTGGTCTTTTTAGGTGTCTGTTAGGGGGTATTTCTTCACGCTGACCCCCAATAATGTAAGGGACATTCTGCCCGCCGACCCCCCCAATGTAAGGGACATTCTGCCCGCCGACCCCCCCAATGTAAGGGACATTCTGCCCGCCGACCCCCCCAATGTAAGGGACATTCTGCCCGCCGACCCCCCCAATGTAAGGGACATTCTGCCCGCCGACCCCCCCAATGTAAGGGACATTCTTCCCGCCGACCCCCCCAATGTAAGGGACATTCTTCCCACCGACCCCCCCAATGTAAGGGACAGTCTTCCCACTGACCTCCAATGTAAGGGACATTCTTCCCACTGACCCCCAATGTAAGGGACATTCTTCCCACTGACCTCCAATGTAAGGGACATTCTTCCCACTGACCCCCCAATGTAAGGGACATTCTTCCCACTGACCCCCCAATGTAAGGGACATTCTTCCCACTGACCCCCCAATGTAAGGGACAGTCTTCCCACTGATCACCAATGTAAGGGACATTCTTCCCACTGACCCCCCAATGTAAGGGACATTCTTCCCACTGACCCCCAATGTAAGGGACATTCTTCCCACTGACCTCCAATGTAAGGGACATTCTTCCCACTGACCACCAATGTAAGGGACATTCTTCCCCCAACTGACCCCCAATGTAAGGGACATTCTTCCCACTGACCCCCAATGTAAGGGACATTCTTCCCACTGACCCCCCCAATGTAAGGGACATTCTTCCCTCTGACCCCCAATGTAAGGGACATTCTTCCCTCTGACCCCCAATGTAAGGGACATTCTTCCCACTGACCCCCAATGTAAGGGACATTCTTCCCACTGACCCCCAATGTAAGGGACATTCTTCCCACTGACCCCCAATGTAAGGGACATTCTTCCCACTGACCCCCAATGTAAGGGACATTCTTCCCACTGACCCCCAATGTAAGGGACATTCTTCCCACTGTCCTCCAATGTAAGGGACATTCTTCCCACTGACCCCCAATGTAAGGGACATTCTTCCCACTGACCCCCAATGTAAGGGACATTCTTCCCACTGACCCCCAATGTAAGGGACATTCTTCCCACTGACCTCCAATGTAAGGGACATTCTTCCCACTGACCTCCAATGTAAGGGACATTCTTCCCACTGACCCCCAATGTAAGGGACATTCTTCCCACTGACCCCCAATGTAAGGGACATTCTTCCCACTGACCCCCCAATGTAAGGGACATTCTTCCCACTGACCCCCAATGTAAGGGACAATCTTCCCACTGACCACCAATGTAAGGGACATTCTTCCCATTGACCATCACACTAATGTACCATGGAGTTGTAGATCTAGTAATTTTTAGCAGGGGGTCCCTGAGACTGGAAAGTTATTTTTTCTCCCTGCGAGATAAAGGCATAATGTGCTAGTATGCACCGAATACTAGAACATTATTGAGGACTTACCTTGAAGTGAAACCCTCAAGCGGCGCGCTGTGTGGGAATGCGGTCACTTGAAGGGCCAAGCTGTGATGCCACTCCTGCGCACATGCGGCCACGACACGGAGATCTGAAGGAACGGCACAGGTATGCTGTTCCTTCAGAGCACATGCGCTGGTGACATCACCGGCTGTTGCTCTGTGGAATATGTTCTAAACCTGTGGTCTACAAATGGTTGGTCGGATGTGGCCCTTAGCTTACTTTTATCTGGCCCTTGGGGCACTATTTCATCCACCGATACCAACAATGGGGCATAATTTCACCCACTGACACCAATGAAGTGGTACGCTTCCTCCCAATGACACCCAACGATGGGGCACAATTCCTCCCAATGACACCCAACGATGGGGCACAATTCCTCCCAATGACACCCAACGATGGGGCACAATTCCTCCCAATGACACCCAACGATGGGGCACAATTCCTCCCAATGACACCCAACGATGGGGCACAATTCCTCCCAATGACACCCAACGATAGGCCATTGTCTCTTCCCACTGATGTCAGGAATTCTTCTACTCTCAAGAGCCACCGTTCGGCCCGTCACAACCCGCAGTGATATCGGAGGTCCAAATCGCACTGATGTGGCACGATTTCAAAGCCGCACCGGTGTGAACCTATCCTTGGTGAGATATGTAGATCTTTGTATCATTTGTTGGGGAGATATGGAGATCTTTGTATCATTTGTTGGGGAGATATGGAGATCTTTGTATCATTTGTTGGGGAGATACAGTCAGGTCCATAAATATTGGGACATGGACACAATTCTAACATTTCTGGCTCTATACACCACAATGGATCTGAAATGAAACGAACAAGATGTGCTTTAACTGCAGATTGTCATCTTTAATTTGAGGGTATTTACATCCAAATCAGGTGAACGGTGTAGGAATTACAACAGTTTGCATATGTGCCTCCCACTTGTTAAGGGACCAAAAGTAATGGGACAATTGGCTTCTCAGCTGTTCCATGGCCAGGTGTGTGTTATTCCCTCATTATCCCAATTACAATGAGCAGATAAAAGGTCCAGAGTTCATTTCAAGTGTGCTATTTGCATTTGGAATCTGTTGCTGTCAACTCTCAAGATGAGACCCAAAGAGCTGTCACTATCAGTGAAGCCATCATTAGGCTGAAAAAACAAAACAAACCCATCAGAGTGATAGCAAAAACATGAGGCGTGGCCAAAACAACTGTTTGGAACATTCTTAACAAGAAGGAACGCCCCGGTGAGCTCAGCAACACCAAAAGACCCGGAAGACCACGGAAAACAACTGTGGTGGATGAGCGAAGAATTCTTTCCCTGGTGAAGAAAACACCCTTCACAACAGTTGGCCCAGATCAAGAACACTCTCCAGGAGGTAGGTGTATGTGTGTCAAAGTCACCAATCAAGAGAAGACTTCACCAGAGTGAATACAGAGGGTTCACCACAAGATGGAAACCATTGGTGAGCCTCAAACACAGGAAGGCCAGATTAGAGTTTGCCAAACGACATGTAAAAAAGCCTTCACAGTTCTGGAACAACATCCTATGGACAGATGAGACCGACATCAACTTGTACCAGAGTGATGGGAAGAGAAGAGTATGGAGAAGGAACTGCTCATGGTCCTCAGCATACCACCTCATCAGTGATCATGGTGGTGGTAGTGTCATGGCGTGGGCATGTATGGCTGCCAATGGAACTGCTTCTCTTGTATTTATTGATGATGTGACTGCTGACAGAAGCAGCCGGATGAATTGTGAAGTGTTTCGGGAATATTATCGGCTCATATTCAGCCAAATGTTTCACAACTCATTGGACGCTTCACAGTGCAGATGGACAATGACCCAAAGCAGACTGCAAAAGCAGCCAAAGAAGTGGAATGTTCTGCAATGTCCAATCACCTGACCTGAATCCGATTGAGCATTTCACTTGCTGAAGACAAAACTGAAGGGAAAATGCCCCAAGAACAAGCAGGAACTGAAGACAGTTGCAGTAAAGGCCTGGCAGAGCATCACCAGGGATGACTCCCAGCGTCTGGTGATGTCTATGCGTTCCACACTTCAGGCTGTCATTGACTGCAAAGGATTTGCAACCAAGTATTAAAAAGTGAAAGTTTGATTTATGATTATTATTCTGTCCCATTACTTTTGGTCCCTTAACAAGTGGGAGGCACATATGCAAATTGTTGTCATTCCTACACCGTTCACCTGATTTGGATGTAAATACCCTCAAATTAAAGCTGACAGTCTGCAGGTAAAGCACATCTTGCTCGTTTCATTTCAAATCCATTGTGGTGTATAGAGCCAAAAATGTTAGAATTGTGTCCATGTCCCAATATTTATGGACCTGACTATATGTAGATCTTTGTATCATTTGTTGGGGAGATATGGAGATCTTTGCGTCATTTATTGTTGGTGAAGAGATCATTGAAAATCACAGAAGATCATCATAACGCGAGAGCCTTACCTTCCGCCAAAGATGCCTTCCGCCTGCTCCTCAATGTGCTCAAAATCCAAGGCACCTGGAACACAAGTAAAGACGCTCATTCCTGCACTTCACATCATTTTGTCCATGAAAGTCCTATGAATCTCAGCGAAAAATAAGGACAGGAGGTGACATTAATGAGAAATCCAACATTGGTCACTGTGATGGGAGTCACTTTGGGTGGGGGGCCCATGGAACACAGCTCACTTTGGGTGGGGGGCCCATGGAACACAGCTCACTTTGGGTGGGGGGCCCATGGAACACAGCTCACGTTGGAGAGGTGGGGAGACCCGTCTCAGCTCCCCATATCCCTCTTATGTCTCTTAGGGGTACAGGGTGACTGATGGATGCTGAGAATGCGGTTGGAATGACTTCAGATGGGACAGTAATATTTATCAGCCACATGAAGACTATTCCTGGTTGTTGATTCTGAACTAGACATGTGAATTGAAGGAGCTGACCACACAGTGGTGTTATTCATTCACAGATTAGTGAATAAAAACACTACAACTCCCATCTGCCACCACGGCAGAGGGACTCGTAGTTCTTGATGGAACAGAAGTGCAGTGACGTCATCGCGCTTGTAGTCCCATGATAGTAGAGTACCTCGGGGCTGGAAGAAGAGTCTGCAGGAGTCTGAGCATTGTACCTGCGATCCATTGCTTGCAGTGCTTTGCAGACTCCTAACTTGAATACATTAAGAGTACCCAATAACTGCCCCTGCACAGTGTAAACCCCTGGGGCCCAACCTGTGGCCCTTTAGTGTTTAAAGTGCGGTCCATGGGCCCCAACAGTAAGTACAGTAAATCATTACGTGTAGTGAAGTCCGGTGGTCTCATGCAGCATGTCCCTAGTCTCAGATGAAAAACGAAAGTATTCTGGACTGCGCCGAGGAGATCTGAGCGTAGAAGGACCGAGCCTCAAATGGAAGCCGCGGTTCAGTTGTGACGCGGTCCGCCATGACCAGAAAATCTCCGCAGAGGTGGGAGCAGGTACCTGTCAAATTCAGATACCCACATCCCCACCCCCCCTCTACCTAGCCTCTGATGGCTCCTACACAATGACGTCAGTCTCCAGTCACTCTAGAACAGTGGTTCTCAACCTGGGGGTCGAACGACCATTTCACTGGGGTCGCCTAAGACCATCGGAAAACACATATTTCCGATGGTCTTAGGAACCGAGACACCGCTCCTCTGACTCAGTCGATGTGTGGGCGGGATGATACGCTGCCATGTCACCTGGCCACACCTCCGGGATCACAACAGCTGCGCCTCCTCGCCGCTGATTGGCCACCGGAACTGTAGCTCAGGAGAGGCACACAGGCGGCCAATCACCGGCGAGGAGGTGGAGCTTGGAGAGGAGGAGCCGAGCGGCAGCGCGCGTAGATCTAAGAAGATCGAGGGAGTTGCCGGAGTAAGTGAAGAGAGAGGCCAGAGAAGGAAGACAGCTGACAGGTAAGTGAGAGAGCGAGCCCAGGCTGGAGCAGGGGTCAGCAAGGTAAGTATCATTGGTGTCAGTGGGAGGAATAGTGCCCCATCATTTGTGTCACTAATACCAACAATGGGGCACTATTCCTCCCCCCACTGACACCAACGATGGGGCACTATTCCTCCCCCCACTGACACCAACGATGGGGCACTATTCCCCCCACTGACAACAACGATGGGGCACTATTCCTCCCACTGACACCAACGATGGGGCACCATTTCTCCCACCACTGACACCAACGATGGGGCACTATTCCTCCCCCCACTGACACCAACGATGGGGCACTATTCCTCCCCCCACTGACACCAACGATGGGGCACTATTCCTCCCACTGACACCAACGATGGGGCACTATTCCTCCCACTGACACCAACGATGGGGCACTATTCCTCCCACTGACACCAACGATGGGGCACTATTCCTCCCACTGACACCAACGATGGGGCACTATTCCTCCCACTGACACCAACGATGGGGCACTATTCCTCCCACTGACACCAACGATGGGGCACTATTCCTCCCCCCACTGACACCAACGATGGGGCACTATTCCTCCCCCCACTGACACCAACGATGGGGCACTATTCCTCCCACTGACACCAACGATGGGGCACTATTCCTCCCCCCACTGACACCAACGATGGGGCACTATTCCTCCCCCCACTGACACCAACGATGGGGCATTATTCCCCCCCCTGACCCCAATGATGGGGCACTATTTCCCCCTCCACCACACTGACATCAATGATGGGGCACTATTCCTCCCACTGACACCAATGATGGGGCACTATTCCTCCCACTGACACCAATGATGGGGCACTATGCCCCCCACTGACACCAATGATGGGGCACTATGCCCCCCACTGACACCAATGATGGGGCACTATTCCCCCCACTGACACCAATGATGGGGCACTATTCCCCCCACTGACACCAATGATGGGGCACTATTCCCCCCACTGACACCAATGATGGGGCTCTATTCCCCCCACTGACACCAATGATGGGGCACTATTCCCCCCACTGACACCAATGATGGGGCACTATTCCCCCCACTGACACCAATGATGGGGCACTATTCCCCCCACTGACACCAATGATGGGGCACTATTCCCCCCACTGACACCAATGATGGGGCACTATTCCCCCCACTGACACCAATGATGGGGCACTATTCCTCCCACTGACACCAATGATGGGGCACTATTCCTCCCACTGACACCAATGATGGGGCACTATTCCTCCCACTGACATCAGTGATGGGGCGCTAGTCCTCCCACTGCAAAATTACAGTTATGAAGTAGCAACGAAAATAATTTTATGGTTGGGGGTCACCACAACATGAGGAACTGTATTAAGGGGTCGCGGCATTAGAAAGGTTGAGAACCACTGCTCTAGAAGAACAATCTTTGGCCATTTCCTCCAGTAAACCTTCAGTCTGAAGCATGAAATGTGATTATTATATGCAGCCCTTTGGAGACATTAGGGGCCACATCTGAATCTCCCTTTCCATTTCAAGTGGACAACCACTGGTCTAATAAAGCTTTTCAAATCATCCAAATCACCTTTTATAACCCTGAAATTTCATGCGACACCAAAAACCGCACAGATTTGCATACCATCCAAGGATAGGTTGAGTCCAGGTGAGGACTGACCATTTGGAAACTCTGGCACTGCCCGAGGGCCCGGGGTCAGTAGGGGACCCCATGAGATGCCCCTGGTACCTTTTTCATAGGCTTTTTTGAGTTTGGGCAAGGACACAGGGGCCCCATGAGTTGTCAGTCCGCCCCTGGTTGAGTCATTTGGCCAGTTTAGGTCCTTATCGTGTCCCTACCTGGAAGGCAATCCTGGGACTTTGAGTTGCAAAGCGTCTAAAAGGCTGCTGCCCAACCCGGACTTGAACAGGCCCCCACGCAGGCTCTCACCCGGCCCCCCACGCAGGCTCCCACCCGGCCCCCTACGCAGGCTCCCACCCGGGCCCCCACGCAGGCTCTCACCCGGGCCCCCACGCAGGCTCTCCCCCGGCCCCCCACGCAGGCTCTCCCCCGGCCCCCCACGCAGGCTCTCCCCCGGCCCCCCACTCAGGCTCCCCCCCGGCCCCCACTCAGGCTCCCACCCGGCCCCCACTCAGGCTCTCACCCGGCCCCCCACGCAGGCTCTCACCCGGGCCCCCACGCAGGCTCCCACCCGGCCCCCCACGCAGGCTCTCACCCGGCCCCCCACGCAGGCTCTCACCCGGCCCCCCACGCAGGCTCTCACCCGGGCCCCCCACGCAGGCTCTCACCCGGGCCCCCACGCAGGCTCTCACCCGGGCCCCCACGCAGGCTCTCACCCGGGCCCCCACGCAGGCTCTTACCCGGGCCCCCACGCAGGCTCCCACCCGGCCCCCACTCAGGCTCCCACCCGGCCCCCCACGCAGGCTCTCACCTGGCACCACGGCCACCGTGTCCGATCCGTCTGCCGACTGAGCATTGCTCTCATCAAACTCGCTCTTGAAGATGCAGAGGAGGCAGGAGATGCGATAATCCAGACGGACGTTCAGAATGAACTAGAAGAGAGGTGAAGAGAAGATGTGAAGTAGAGGGACCAACACTGGAGCGCTCAGGCTGCCCACACCGGGATTCTGGGATTTAGCCCAATCACAAAGCCAAAGAAATTGAGGAGACCATCAAGTGTCAATCTATGAGGTGCGACAACTACAAGTCCAACGGAAGTGTCAAAGTAACGTCCAATAGTAATGGAATCTTTGGTTTTCTAATCTAACAGCCCCAAACGCCTTCATCTCACTACATGGGATGAAAGTTTCTGCACTTTTGCAGCACAGAGCACAACTTATAGGAATAAATGGAAAGTACAATGTGAGGAGCTCATCTCTCTGCTCTCACCTCCTGTCAGCGTGCTCTGTCAGCACACAGCTGCTTGTGCTGCTCCTTACTATCCAATCTGAACCCTTTAGTGTACTATTGAGTGTCTATATAATTGTATTTCCCTTCATTAGGCTCAGTTCACACTAGCTTTGTTAGCAGGCATTTGGGAAGTGTTTTTAATGCTCCTCAAACACCTACACAAGGCAGCCCACAGCGCTGTTCACACTGAAGCGTTAGCGTCGCAGCAAAATTGATGCCTCATGTGGAGTCAGGAGGAGTTGAAGCCTCCCATTCAAGTCTATGGTGCCGCTCCTCAAACGCCTGGCAGGTGTATGTGACGCGGTTGCGAGGCGTTTGCGGAGCATTAATACCATTTAACGTCATTACAGGCGTTTGTGATGCGGTTTTAACGCTTGGCGAAGCCTATGAGCTCGTTCACACTTGACTTTATTTCTAACTCTTGCCAAACGTCTCTATAGCATTTGACAGACATTACACAGGCGTTTGGGAAGCGGTTTTAACGCTCCCCAAATGCCCTATGCGCGGTTTTGAGGCGTTTGATAGGCGTTAAATCCGCCCCACAAACGCCTAAAATGAAGTTTAATGGTATTAACGCTCCGCAAACGCCTGCCAGGCATTTGAGGAGCGGCACCATAGACATGAATGGGAGGCTTCAACTCTTCCTGACTTGACATGAGGCGTCAGTTTTGCCGCGACGCTAACGCTCCCGTGTGAACAGCGCTATGTGCTGCCTTGTGTAGAATTTTCATAGGCGTTGGGAGAAGCTTTGAAAACGACTGCTGACAAAGCTAGTGTGAACGGAGCCTAAAAAACACGCATAGGGCGTTTGGGGAGCGTTAAAAACGCCTGTCAAACGCTATAGGGGCGTTTAGCGAGTTAGAAATGAGCCGAGTGAACGAACCCTTCAGCTCGGAGTCGGCACAAAAGAACGACCAGATTATGAAGACGTAAAGAGAAGCGATATCTGGGGACACTTACCTGCAGAATCTCAATGATCTTCAGCTTGGTGTCCATGACCAAGATGTCTTCTTTCTCCGGCTCTCTCTGAGGCTTAATGGCTCCTTCTGGGGCTGCCATGGGGGTCAGCGGAAGGAACCCCCCGCCACGTAGTACAACCTGAGTCATAAGTTCTCCGACTCCATGAATGGAGCGCATTACGTTACTGCCACCTACTACCAGAAACACAAATTATTCCGAGGATCGCGGGAAGGTTCCGCACACCATCTCCGAGTCCTCTATATGCAGATCTATAGCTTTCCCAATATTTCCAATTGGCTATTCAGAACACTCCGCATTTCTCTGAACGCAGTTTTATGTATTTATTATTTATATATTTCAGGTACTTATATAGCGCCGTCAGTGTACACAGCGCTTCACATACAGAGAGGAACAGAAGGATTGAACCCCCTGCGATTCTGCAAGTTCTCCCACTTCTCCATCATGGAGGGTCTGACATTCACATTGCAGGGGATTCCCACTCTGAGGACAGAATTCAGGAGATCACATTGCAGGGGATTCCCACTCTGAGGACAGAATTCAGGAAATCACATTGCAGGGGATTCCCACTCTGAGGACAGAATTCAGGAGATCACATTGCAGGGGATTCCCACTCTGAGGACAGAATTCAGGAGATCACATTGCAGGGGATTCCCACTCTGAGGACAGAATTCAGGAGATCACATTGCGGGGGATTCCCACTCTGAGGACAGAATTCAGGAGATCACATTGTATGATTTGTAAAGAATGTATTTGTCTCGCACGGCTGAACAGAAGTATTTGAACATCTAAGAAGCAGCAAGAATTCGGTCTCTCAAAGACCTGTTACTGCGCCTTTATAAAGCCCCCCTCTACTCCACTCATTCATCTCACTTAGTAGCACCTGTCTGAGCTCTTTAAAGACACCTGTCCACCCCACAGTCAGTCAGACACCAACTACTACCATGGGCAAGACCAAAGAGCTGTCCAAAGACACCAGAGACAAAGTTGTGGACCTCCACTAGGCTGGAAAGGGCTACGGGGAAATTGCCAAGCAGCTTGGTGAAAATAGATCAACTGTTGGAGCAATTGTTAGAGAATGGAAGAGGCTAAAGACGACTGTCAGTCTCCCTCGGACTGGGGCTCCATGCAAGATGTCCCCTCGTGGGGGATCACTGATGAGAAGAAAGGTGAGGAATCAGCCCAGAACTACAAGGGAGGAGCTGCTCAATGACATGAAGAGAGCTGGGGCCACAGTTTCACAGGTCACTGTCGGTAGAACACTACGCCGTCATGGTTTCCAATCATGCATTGCACGGAAGGTTCCCCTGCTCCAGTCATCACATGTCCAGGCCCGTCTGAAGGTTCCCCTGCTCCAGTCATCACATGTCCAGGCCCGTCTGAAGGTTCCCCTGCTCCAGTCATCACATGTCCAGGCCCGTCTGAAGGTTCCCTGCTCAAGTCATCACATGTCCAGGCCCGTCTGAAGGTTCCCCTGCTCCAGTCATCACATGTCCAGGCCCGTCTGAAGGTTGCCAATGACCATCTGGATGATGCAGAGGAGGCATAGGAGAAAGTCATGTGGTCAGAGGAGGCATGGGAGAAAGTCATGTGGTCAGAGGAGGCATGGGAGAAAGTCATGTGGTCAGAGGAGGCCAAAGGAGAACATTTTGGTCTAAACTTCACTCGTCGTGTTTGGAGGAAAAAGAAGGATGAGTTGCATCCCAAGAACACCATCCCTACTGTGAAGCATGGGGGTGGTAACATCATGCTTTGGGGGTGCTTTTCTGCGAAGGGGACAGGACGACTGCACTGTATTAAGGAGAGGATGAATGGGGCCATTTATGGTGAGATCTTCAGCAACAACCTCCTTCCCTCAGTCAGAGCATTGAAGACGGGTCGTGGCTGGGTCTTCCAACATGACAACGACCCGAAGCACACAGCCAGGAGAACCAAAGAGTGGCTCCAGAAGAAGCATATCCAGGTTCTGGAGTGGCCTAGCCAGTCTCCACACCTAAATCCAATAGAACATCTTTGGAGGGAGCTGAAACTCCGTGTTGTTCAGCGACAGCCCCGAAACCTGACAGATCTAGAGGAGATCGGTGTGGAGGAGTCGGCCAAAATCCCTGTTGCAGTGCAAACCTGGCCAAGGACTACAGGAAACGTCTGACCTCTGTAATTGCAGACAAAGGCTTCTGGACCAAATATTAACACGGATCTTCTCAGGGGTTCAAATACTTCTGTTCAGCCGTGCGACACAAATACATTCTTTACAAATCATACAATGTGATCTCCTGAATTCTGTCCTCAGAGTGGGAATCCCCTGCAATGTGAATGTCAGACCCTCCATGATGGAGAAGTGGGGGAACCTGCAGAATCGCAGGGGGTTCAAATACTTCTGTTCCTCACTGTATATATTGTACATTCACATCAGTCCCCACCCCCGAGGAGTGTACACTCTAAGGTCCCTAACATTCATACATACACATACTAGGGAAAAATTACACAGGATCTAACCTACCAGCATGTCTTTGGAATGTGGGAGGAAACCAGAGTACCCGGAGGAAACCCACGCAGACACAGGGAGAACATGCAAACTCCAGGCAGGTAGTGCCGTGGTTGGGATTCGAACCAATGACCTTAATACCTACCTACCTTGCTTTTCATCACCTTTGCCCATTTTGTTGGTGGGGAAGTTAGCAGTCAGGTGCACGCAGTCGAGGATGGCCAGAAGGATCTTGGTCAGCCGGAGAAGGTCGCTGAAATTGTAAAAGCCGAAGTAGATGAGATTGCGAGCCAAGTTCACCACCTAAAAAGAAGGGAAGACAAGGATTACATCGAAGTTCCGGCTCGCTCTCTTTCCACCCCCCAACTCTTCATATCTTCGCTACGGAACTTTTCTGCAGCATGAAAATTAGATGGTTGTAAACTATGTAACATTTAACCCCTTCAATGGCGGGCGCCGGCACCCCCTTCCTGCCTCCCGGGCGCCGGCACCTCCTTCCTGCCTCCCGGGCGCCGGCACCCCCTTCCTGCCTCCCGGGCGCCGGCACCCCCTTCCTGCCTCCCGGGCGCCGGCACCCCCTTCCCGCCTTCGGGGACCTTCACCCCCTTCCCGCCTCCCGGGCGCCGTCACCCCCTTCCCGCCTCCCGGGCGCCGTCACCCCCTTCCCGCCTCCCGGGCGCCGTCACCCCCTTCCCGCCTCCCGGGCGCCGTCACCCCCTTCCCGCCTCCCGGGCGCCGTCACCCCCTTCCCGCCTCCCGGGCGCCGTCTCCCCTTTCCCGCCTCCCGGGCGCCGTCTCCCCTTTCCTGCCTCCGGGGGCAGTCACCCCCTTCCTGCCTCCGGGGGCCGTCACCCCCTTCCTGCCTCCCGTACGCCGTCACCCCCTTCCTGCCCGGCCAATTTTCAGCTTTCAGCGCTGTCACACTTTGAATGACAATTGCGCAGTCATGCAGCACTGTACCCATGTGAAATTTTTACCATTTTTTTTTTTTACACATAAACAGAGCTTTCTTTTGGTGGTATTTATTCACCACAGAGTTTATTTTTTGCCAAATAAAACAAAAACACCTGAAACTTTATGAAAAAAAAAAACAAAACAAAAAAACACAAAAACGCACTTTTCTTCATTTTGGTTATATAATTTTCCAAATAAATAACATTTCTTCAGAAATTTATGTCAAAATGTATTCTGCTACATTTCTTTGGTGAAAATAATAATTGAATTTGAATTTTTTTTAATGTTTCTATTTTTTTTTTATTATTTTCTTTTGTTTACCATTTTATTTTTCAGCAAACTGCGACCAAACAATACAACGTTACCATAGTGACACTGAACTCCTCTGAACTCCTCTGGGCAAGTGATCAGGATTTTTGTACTATTTTTTTAACACACGATTGATGATACTAATGTATTGCATTAATATTTGCCATCATTGTCACTGAATGAAACGGATTCATTCAGTCTTTTGTTGTTATTATTATACAGGATTTATGGCGCCAACAGTGTGCTCAGCGCTGTACAAT
The DNA here is from genome assembly GCF_062004578.1 of Staurois parvus. NCBI lineage: Eukaryota > Metazoa > Chordata > Amphibia > Anura > Ranidae > Staurois > Staurois parvus. The sequence goes on along the minus strand of NW_028319946.1, from coordinate 19,639 downwards.
ATAACGGGAGACAATACAGATCAATACAAGAGGGATAGGAGGGACTGATCCTGGGAGCTTACAATCTAAGAGGGAGGGGCTGATCCTGGGAGCTTACAATCTAAGAGGGAGGGGCCTGATCCTGGGAGCTTACAATCTAAGAGGGAGGGGCCTGATCCCGGGAGCTTACAATCTAAGAGGGAGGGGCTGATCCTGGGAGTTTACAATCTAAGAGGGAGGGGCCTGATCCTGGGAGCTTACAATCTAAGAGGGAGGGGCTGATCCTGGGAGCTTACAATCTAAGAGGGAGGGGCTGATCCTGGGAGCTTACAATCTAAGAGGGAGGGGCTGATCCTGGGAGTTTACAATCTAGGAGGGAGGGCCTGATCCTGGGAGCTTACAATCTAAGAGGGAGGGGCCTGATCCTGGGAGCTTACAATCTAAGAGGGATAGGAGGGCCTGATCCCGGGAGCTTACAATCTAAGAGGGAGGGCCTGATCCCGGGAGCTTACAATCTAAGAGGGAGGGCCTGATCCTGGGAGCTTACAATCTAAGAGGGATAGGAGGGCCTGATCCTGGGAGCTTACAATCTAAGAGGGAGGGGCTGATCCTGGGAGCTTACAATCTAAGAGGGATAGGAGGGCCTGATCCTGGGAGCTTACAATCTAAGAGGGAGGGGCCTGATCCTGGGAGCTTACAATCTAAGAGGGAGGGGCCTGATCCCGGGAGCTTACAATCTAAGAGGGAGGGGCCTGATCCCGGGAGCTTACAATCTAAGAGGGAGGGCCTGATCCCGGGAGCTTACAATCTAAGAGGGAGGGCCTGATCCCGGGAGCTTACAATCTAAGAGGGAGGGGCCTGATCCTGGGAGCTTACAATCTAAGAGGGAGGGCCTGATCCTGGGAGTTTACAATCTAAGAGGGAGGGGCCTGATCCTGGGAGCTCACAATCTAAGAGGGAGGGGCCTGATCCTGGGAGCTCACAATCTTAGAGGGAGGGCCTGATCCTGGGAGCTTACAAGTTGTGATTTGCTGTGATTGGGCAAAGCTGATCACATGGTACAGATGGGCTGATTGGCCCTGTCTGTAACATGTGACTGCCTTGACCATGTAATTGTATACAATGGAAGGCATGACAGGAAGCCATCCATTGTATACAATCGCCATGTGATCTGCTGTGATTGGTCACAGCGGTCACATGACACTGGCAACGGGGTGGTGTAATGATATGTCATCGGCTTTGTCCCGTGGCTATAGCGGGTGACAGATCACGCCACTGCATGGCCCTGCGGCCGCGCGAGCGTCTCGTTTTGACAGGACATCATATGACGCCCAGTGACAACGGCAAGTGTCCCGCCCGGCCGTCAATCTGCTATAGGCAGGGCCAGAAGGTGTTAAATTCCATTTTTGTTTGGGGGAAAAAAAAATGTCCCCTTGAGGTCACATTATACAATGTAGGGATTTCAACCACCTTTACCGTACGCCCCAACAAACGTCGGTCCTGTGCACACAGATGAAGAATTCGGCCACTGCCCTTTATATAACAACTCTCAGCGTAGATTCAGAAAGGCAGGGGGGGGGCCTTTCCAGCTGGCCTAGCAGTACCACCCCCCAGAGTCCATCGCTCAGCAATGCTGTCTAGGACCGAAGTAAAATGATACGGTAGATGAAATCATAAACCAGGAGGCTCATTGAGCACAATGATCGAACCCAAGTACCTTCCCTCTGAAGAAGATGCACAGAAAGAGTTCACAAATCCGTTCATTAAATGTGAATGTTCCTATGGAGGTGGCAACACGTTTTGGAGATACACAACTGCACCCTTGCTTCATCATGGCATCATTTCTAGCTGGAGGGATCCTGGACTCCCAAAGAGATCCTAAGAGAGGACTGGTAGCAAGGAGGAAAGTAATGTCTGCTCTGGCTGCAGGTTGGGATGCCAAATGTAAAAATCCGAGCAATCTGAGGATATCTCCTTGGGTCCAGGTTCCCACCGCCCCACCAGCAGTTGTACACCCCTGAAACACATAGGTACCTCCAAGAACATTTTCATTTAGGAACGTTTCTAGGTTGTGAAAACCTCGGAACCCAATAATCTTTAGTACAAGGAGCCAGTGTGGGGCCACGGCTAAGAGCAGTCTGTGGGCACAAAAGGACCGTGGCCCCCATTAGTGATCCTAGGACGTAGTCCAGCACCCCACCACACTGAACCTTCACAGAAAGACTTAAATCACCTCAAACGTCAACTTGTTCTTCTCTTTATCGGAGAAGGGAAATCTCTGCCCGACCACATCCCTCAAATATTCTTCCACAAACTCCATCGTCTGAGCGAATCTCTCCTTTATATCGTCCCTCGATGTCCCACTGCTGTCATAGCTGTGAGATGAAGACCAGAGAAGTGCCAAGGGTCAAACACTGTAAACTCGCGTCTTTTACATTTCACATCCTAGTCAGCTGCCACAAGGAAAATTAAAGAGAAAATACTGGAAAATGGCCTTCCCATCATCAGATGGTCATCTGACGATGGAAAAGAATCACTCTGTACCTACGAAGGAGCAACATTGTTATCTCAGGAGAGCACGTGTGTCAGGACTATAGAACACCTCCATCTTTCCTCATCCCTCAAACATGGGGGGGCTGTTCTATAGTCCTCAGAGTACTGGGAACAATCATACTTGGCAACCACCAGGAGTGGCCCTTTCTCTGTGGTATTTAACAGACCAAAGGGGAGCAAATAAGAGAAGTTCATTGGTAGGGATACATACACTTCAAGAATCCTGTATACAGTAAGGAATGAGGCCAAACGTACGGAAAAGTAGATTTCAGCTTTACAGAGCAGGAGGAAAGTACGTAGAGCCGAGAATGGATGGAATGAGGGGAGATTATGGCACACAGTGGCTGCTTGCCGTAACAATGTGTCGTGTAAGGAACAGAAGAGGCTTCCAGGAGGAGATCCCATCAGGGAGAACTTCCTCCACCAAAGAAAGATTGAGCAGATGCAAGGAAAAGCTTTCCACTGGAGAGGTTCTGGATGAGAGTGTGACCAGGATGAAGGAACGTCTCCGACCATTGACTTACTCATCTATAGCGATTTCTGAAGGTATCTCCGACCAGAGGCGGGCGTATTTCACAGGGGTCACCTGTTCCTGGGGGTCTCGGTCCACATGCATGTGCAACATCAATCTGCAGAATGAGGCTCGCAGGTCGAACGGAAGATTCTCATCAGACATACAGCGGAGAATAAGATCCACATCTAGCTGGCCGGAGATTTCATTAATGGCCAAGTACTGCCGGTCCAGGCACATGCGGGCAAAGAGGTTTAGTTGGTACCTGGAATGAGACACAAGTGGAAATATCTAAACATGCCACCAGTGGCATCTTAAGAGCATCGTGACCCCCTGGCAAAATGTTATGTACCCCCATCCGTCAGGTGTCCACCGGCGCGGCACCCCCATCCGTCAGGTGTCCATCACAGTGCCTCCATCCCACAGATGTCCCCCATCGTGCCTCCATCCCACAGATGTCCCCCATCGTGCCTCCATCCAACAGATGGCCCCCATCACAGTGCCCCCATCCCCTTCCCCCTTGTACTCACAGATCCCAGATGCTGTTCCCATCTGCAGTGAATGCAGCTCAGAGTTCTGAGACCAGAGTTGAGTCTTGGTGCAGGCTCCCTTACACCCCCTGCAGGAGGGAAAAAGCTGACTCCTCCCTTCAACATCAGCCAATCATTGCTTCTTCTGACAGGAGTGACATTGCAGTTATTTCTGTCAAAGACGAGTGGCACAAGTGGCCATATCTCCAATCCATACCCCAACAGAGCACCCAGGTTCCCCCTTGTCCTAACCCTAATCAGGGGGCCTCCATGCACCCGGGGCCCCTGGGCAATACCCACCATTCTTTAAAACGGCCCTGCATGCCACTCTGCTGTGGAAGTCACACATTTGCTGTTCCACCTAAATACCTGTAATAACTTAAGACATCCTGGTCCTCCTTCTGTCCTTCTTTGGCATCTTGAGCCAACTCTCGAACACTTTTACTTCGCGTTTCCTTATTGGCATCTCTCCAGAAAAGCCAAACTTCCTCCTCGTCCTCTCCGTTTTCCAGAGGGCTCTCGCTACTGTTCACACCCTCAAATTCAAAACGTGACAGTACCAGCCTTAAGAAAACGAAAAACAACATTGACTCCAGACTTATGACTTTGCCGGTACCACCATCTACATCTGGAGAACCCCTTAGCAGTGGATTCCATACTTTGTCTCGATGAGGATATCGGCATTGGCAGCATTCAGAACGGCTTTGCATATCAACTCTTGTGTGACGGGGATGGATTTGTTCATGGACACACAGAGGTCAGAGAGGTAATCCAGGAACCTAGAAAAAAAACAGAAAAAGGTCAGATCAGCCAATCCCATCAAAACAAACGTCTTCTCCAAAACCACAAAAGGTGGCCAAAAGTCTTTTCTGAAGGCATCTGAACAGCTTGTGGAGAACATACAGGTATGTGCACCTTTATACTTGCGCCAACCCTACCCATGGTCCCTAAAACCAGTCCATGTTCATCTTGTACACCCAAAGCGGAGCTTCCCCTCTTGGCTCTAAGGCCTCCTGCACACGGTATGGATGTTGGAGCTTCTGCTTTTTTTTCTTTTTTTTTTTTAACATGTCAGGCGCTTGTTTTGCACACATTCACGTGTATTTATGCGCATATTTACATGCATAAGAGCACGTTTGTGTACACAATATATTTTTAGGGAAAATATTTATGGTCATATGTGCTTATTCGTGCATATTTTGTGCACACACGGCATAAATTACAGACTAAAAATGCAGATTTTGGTTTTTGTTTTTGTTTTTTTTACTGAGGACTACCCAGTACACATTTACACGCCTGTGTGCAAAGGCACATTTTAAAATAATGGATTACATTTTACCCCAGTAAATAAATAACCCGCTGTATTGAGTTTTCAAGCTGCTGTGTGCAAAACCGAGATTGATCCGATGTGTTTCCCAAGCCAGTAATGGACTCCAACTAAACCAGACATGACTAATTACTCGTCGCTTCCGGAGATGATCGGGGGACGTTCTGGTCCGCCATCATATTATAACCCACAGGGCATCGTTCACAGGCATCACTGATGGCCACATGTACGGGTCCAACTGGAGCCTTCCGGAGATGATCGGGGGACGTTCTGGTCCGCCATCATATTATAACCCACAGGGCATCACTGATGGCCACATGTACGGGTCCAACTGGAGCCTTCCGGAGATGATCGGGGGACGTTCTGGTCCGCCATCATATTATAACCCACAGGGCATCGTTCACAGGCATCACTGATGGCCACATGTACGGGTCCAACTGGAGCCTTCCGGAGATGATCGGGGGACGTTCTGGTCCGCCATCATATTATAACCCACAGGGCATCACTGATGGCCACATGTACGGGTCCAACTGGAGCCTTCCGGAGATGATCGGGGGGACGTTCTGGTCCGCCATCATATTATAACCCACAGGGCATCACTGATGGCCACATGTACGGGCCAACTGGAGCCTTCCGGAGATGATCGGGGGACGTTCTAGTCCGCAGTCATATTATAACCCACAGGGCATCGTTCACAGGCATCACTGATGGCCACATGTACGGGTCCAACTGGAGCCTTCCGGAGATGATCGGGGGACGTTCTGGTTCGCCATCATATTATAACCCACAGGGCATCGTTCACAGGCATCACTGATGGCCACATGTACGGGTCCAACTGGAGCCTTCCGGAGATGATCGGGGGACGTTCTGGTCCGCCATCATATTATAACCCACAGGGCATCACTGATGGCCACATGTACGGGCCAACTGGAGCCTTCCGGAGATGATCGGGGGACGTTCTGGTCCACCATCATATTATAACCCACAGGGCATCGTTCACAGGCATCACTGATGGCCACATGTACGGGTCCAACTGGAGCCTTCCGGAGATGATCGAGGGACGTTCTGGTCCACCATCATATTATAACCCACAGGGCATCGTTCACAGGCATCACTGATGGCCACATGTACGGGCCAACTGGGGTCTCGCATCTTGAAGCCTTCTATAGGAATAGTATTGGTGGGGGGGGGGGGGGGGGGGATTACAAACTCTTTAGTTCAGGCTAGTTAGAGAAGACCGGCAGGCACCAGGAGGCCGGATTTGATTTATTTTGTCTGACATTTGTGTTTTTTTTGGACTATAGCAACATTTAAAATCTAATAAAGAATTAAAAAAAAAAAAAAGTATTGTTACAGTTTTGTTTGGGATTGGTCAATACGGAGTGATATAAAGGTTGGAAGAGCTGCCTTTCCATGGAAGACATAGCCCAGCCTCAGTATCCCCTCCAATAGTGCCCAGCCAGGGACCTCGGCATTTCTTCATCAGCTCTATGATGAAGGGAAAGAACAGAGCTCAGAGCCGCCAATGTTTTGCTTCAGCAGGCATCATGTGACCGAAGACCTAGACCTTGGGCCAAGTGGTCCTGGCTACATTTCCTGGCTATGCTGACTTTCAATTTCTGCCACGAGAGGCAACTTTAGGGGTTCTGTTGGACCCCTTTACATTCCCGTAAAACCGTTTTAGTTTTATGTTCCCATTGCCAGGTATTTTTCATTTTACTAGAAGAAGGAAGCCCTACGCACTTTACATTCCCCCCACGTGGCCCCGTCTCACCTGGGCTCCCGGTTCTTCCTCACCAGGCTGACGAAGGTGTCGATCTCGGCCGCGGTGATGTGCTTCTCCAGCAGCTTGCGGTTATTGTGCAGCAGCGCAGTAATGGTGTCTTCCGCCAGGACGTCATATCCGATCTGCTTCTGCATAAAGCCAAATTGTTTGGCAATGTATTCCTGGGCAGAGAGAAAGAAGCGTTACACGGGGCGAAGGGTCCCACGGGGCGAAGGGTCCCACGGGGCGAAGGGTCCCACGGGGCGAAGGGTCCCACGGGGCAGCTCAGTCTGCAGTAAGATGTCAACATGGATACCAAGAAATGGATCCCTTGATTTCCTGACAAACTACAAAGTGGCATCAAAAAGTTTCAAGATTAGTTCTGTAACACGCTCACAGATGGCAGCACAAGGCCGCACGCACAGTCACAGGGAGCACCAACCTTCAGTAGTCAGTATGGCAAAAGACATCGTCCTGTGTACATCAGGAGCTGAGTAACTGGTGCTATTCTCACCACGAGTGTTACGGTCAGGAAAGGAATCCTCACGTGCGTAGGCACATGGGGTTAAGGAACTCTGCCCACGGTAGGCATATGCGCGAACTGGTGCAGGAGCGCACGTGCAAATTCACATTGGCGCCACAGGATCTATTTGAACTGCACTGCCCAGCCTGTCAGTGCCATTTGGTCTATTGCGTTCCTGTGTTCCAGATTCCAGTCATTGATCCGGTCTGCCCCGGATTCGGCTCTGATTGCCGCCTGTACCAACCGTCCTTCTCCTTGGCCTGCTCCTCCTGTCATACCATCTCCTGTTACTGACCCTGGCTTGACTTCTGACCCTTGCCTGCCGCTTGTACCTCATCTGCTCGCTGGATGCTGATCTGGACTGTCTGACCCAACCTTGTATCTGTTCAGCCGCCTCTGCATCAGTTCATCTGCAGCCTATCCCATCCTGGGGTTCTGCTCTTCTGACGACACATCGGCATTAACCACCAAGAGACCATCACCCCGTGCATTTCCTGACACCTTACCAAGGGCTCCTTCACCGGGACAGAAGTCACATGATTGGGAAAGGTCCCAATCGAAAGAGGAGATCGAGACCTTTCCTTGAGTACCGGACGTGTATGCTGGGAGCGCGCAGGGCGCGCTCTCTCAGCACATATCTTCTTTTTCAATAGAACGCAAATTAGCGGCCGCTCGGTGTCTAGGCCCAGATGCCGACAGGCCGCACATTTGCGTTCGGACGGCGTGAAGAGGTTAATGCCCAAGCACAATTTTGCAACGATGACACGTTAGAAAAAAACGTACATATCATCACAACTACTTTGTACATCCGGGCGGATTATACCGTGTTTTTTTTCAGGATAAATTGGGCTTCATTTGGTTGTGAATGGTCATGGATATCTCCTGATTTTTTTTTATTATCAAAGGAAAACTGGCACAAAATAGTAAAACAAAAAAAAAAAAATTTTTTTAATTTAGCTGTGTGTTTGTTACTACCATAACCAACTACCAAAGAACAACCCAAAATACATTTTCCAGCTCTTGACGATCGCAGCGACACCATATATGTTGATGTTATTTGTTGCTTGGAACTGCAGTACGGCCCAGAAACAAGAGTGCGCATTTTGCTTTTTTTGTTTTTGTTTTATTTTGTAACTAAAAACACACTGACACTAAAACTAATACCAATTAAAAAAAAAAAAAGTCCTGACCTTTGACCCTAACCTTTTGCCCTTGACCCAAAAACTAACCCTGGCACTGAACTAAATCAAACCTCCATCTCGGTATATTTTCTTTTATTTTTTAATATTTCTTTTTCTTAAACTTTTTTTCTCAATGCCGGAGTTAGAGATACAATGTATAATAGAATGTATATAATGACCATGTATCTCTCTCCTCCATTCATTGAAAAAAAAAAGAAAAACAAAACAAGGGAGGCAGGCTATACACTGACTGATCACTGTGATAGCCAATCAGAGGCTACCACAGCGATCATGTGACCTGGAATCGGGAGTCCTGGTTCCCAATAATTAGAACAGGACCCGGGGCTCTCAGTGACACCCCGATCTTTGTGCTGGGAGCGCACAGTGCAGCGCACTCCCAGCAAAGAGACAGGTACGCAAATATGCGGCCCCACGGAAAAAAGACCCGTTCTGTGAGGTCGCATATTTGTGTGACGTTGGCGCGAAGGAGTTAAAGAGAAAACAACTCATTTTGGGGAGGGGATGACTCCCTGAAAATATTGGGGAACACAGCCAACCTTTACAGGAAAGGAGAGATGGAAAACACAAGACACAAAGATCAGAAAGAGTGAAGTCTTCATGCGTTCCTTTAGTTTGTGATCATCACGGCTCCCACGTTTCATCAATAAAAGGATTTCTAGATACAGAATTATAATTGCAAGTTTCTCTCTTTCCACTTGAGCGTAATACGAAGAAATCCGACTTGGAGCGTTTCCGTTTTCTGAAGCTGAACTGCAACAGCAGAACGTTTCATGACCAATTTGGTGAAGCTCCCACGTCGGGTACATTTACCCTCAGGGGTGGACTGACCATTTGGAAACTCGGACACTGCCTGAGGGCCCGGGGTCAGTAGGGGACCCCATGAGATGCCCCTGGTACCTTTTTCATAGGCTTTTTTGAGTTTGGGCAAGGACACAGGGGCCCCATGATCCCTTATTGCCCGAGGGCCCCATGAGTTGTCAGTCCGCCCCTGCTTACACTCATCATTACAAATACCTGATTCTTGCGGTAGTCTTGCTGGGAGTGCCGCAGGACGCGGTAGCACAGCCGGCAGATGTGCCTGAATGGTGCATGTCTTTGATCCCCCAGCTCCTCCAGCCTCAGCATTGGACCATCACCACCATCCGTAAACGGGGCCTGCAACAGCTTGAAGATCTGCCGGGGAGGAGACAACCGTGCTCAGCAATGTCAACGCTTTCCTGAAAACCCATCCTTACAGAACCCAACACGCACCTGTTTCAGGATATTCTGCTCCCGCATCAGCTTCTGGCGTTCGCGGTTGGGTTTGTTCACCAGGACCTCCAGAACATCCTGCCCAGAATTCACTCCAGCTGTTACAAAGTAAACCAACTCCTCCAAGAGTTTGGTCACGGCCCTAAACCAGAAAGGCAGAGCAAAAATCACACTCAACAACATGAGATGGGGGGGGGGGTTGGTTTATTCCATATACAAACATCTGACTCTGGAGGAAAGCGGAGACCTGGACAACGGTCTTTGGAGGAAAGCAGAGACCTGGACAACGGTCTTTGGAGGAAAGCAGAGACCTGGACAACGGTCTTTGGAGGAAAGCAGAGACCTGGACAACGGTCTTTGGAGGAAAGCAGAGACCTGGACAACGGTCTTTGGAGGAAAGCAGAGACCTGGACAACGGTCTTTGGAGGAAAGCAGAGACCTGGACAACGGTCTTTGGAGGAAAGCAGAGACCTGGACAACGGTCTTTGGAGGAAAGCAGAGACCTGGACAACGGTCTTTGGAGGAAAGCAGAGACCTGGACAACGGTCTTTGGAGGAAAGCAGAGACCTGGACAACGGTCTTTGGAGGAAAGCAGAGACCTGGACAACGGTCTTTGGAGGAAAGCAGAGACCTGGACAACGGTCTTTGGAGGAAAGCAGAGACCTGGACAACGGTCTTTGGAGGAAAGCAGAGACCTGGACAACGGTCTTTGGAGGAAAGCAGAGACCTGGACAACGGTCTTTGGAGGAAAGCAGAGACCTGGACAACGGTCTTTGGAGGAAAGCAGAGACCTGGACAACGGTCTTTGGAGGAAAGCAGAGACCTGGACAACGGTCTTTGGAGGAAAGCAGAGACCTGGACAACGGTCTTTGGAGGAAAGCAGAGACCTGGACAACGGTCTTTGGAGGAAAGCAGAGACCTGGACAACGGTCTTTGGAGGAAAGCAGAGACCTGGACAACGGTCTTTGGAGGAAAGCAGAGACCTGGACAACGGTCTTTGGAGGAAAGCAGAGACCTGGACAACGGTCTTTGGAGGAAAGCAGAGACCTGGACAACGGTCTTTGGAGGAAAGCAGAGACCTGGACAACGGTCTTTGGAGGAAAGCAGAGACCTGGACAACGGTCTTTGGAGGAAAGCAGAGACCTGGACAACGGTCTTTGGAGGAAAGCAGAGACCTGGACAACAGTCTTTGGAGGAAAGCAGAGACCTGGACAACGGTCTTTGGAAGAAGACTTGTCTAACTGGTAAGGGAGTTTCAGTATTTCCAGGTTCTTTACAGTGAGATATGTCCCACCACAAATTGTTCAAGCATCCATAGCCTCTTACCTCCTCTCGTTCTGGGTAATGGTCCCCTTCTCCAACTTCCCAGCAATGGAAGAGAGAACTTTACTGGCATCGTTGGCAAAGTCCAGATCTCTAACCTCCGCCGGAGACACGGGAACAATGGCAAATGCTTCCTTGTCTTCTTTCACAGGGGACGTTCCAATCTAAGTGAGGTAGGAAGGACACAACAGTCATTATTGAACACAAGTCCATACAAAGTTCTTTTTAGGTCTACCCAATCAAAAGCTCATAATATTAGCATTAATATAGCCAACCTGAGGTGGAATGCTAGCCCAACATGTCTCTGGGGGTTCCCAACATGCCTCTGGAGGGTAGAGGGAGGTGCCACACACACAAAATTAAATTAAGATAAATGCTCACAAAGACACGAAGATGATCTCCTCCAAATCAAGAGACATTTAGTCCCATACGTTGGTCACCATGGACCTCATCCTCTCCTCAGATGCACAGCCCAGTGTTTAAAATATCGCCATTCTTAGAACACATTCTCACCATGTTTTTCACATTTTGTTGAATATAAAGAGTGAATTTCCCTTTTTTTTGGTAGATATTTTTTCCTAATGATATAATTTGGTTGGCTAGGTTATTCCACAATGAAAGTGTCAGGAAAACTAGCAACATCCATGTCAAAGTGATCGCTTTCTGGGTGAAAAGGAGCATCTCCAAAGGAAAACAGACAATAAGGGCCACCAGTCCTTTTTAAGAAAACCAATTTTTTTTTTTTTTTTTTTTAAAAAGGGCAAATTTTTTTTTCCTATTTTGGAAAGAGTAAGGGAGGGTTATAACCTCTGTCAGTTTTTTGCCATCTTTGTCCCATTGGGGAGATTAACCTTCACGTTCTGTCCCATAGCAAAAACAGGAAGTGAGAAGAAATTCCTGCAAATTTAGGGAATCCCTTGGGGACCCCCCCAGGTCACCAGAAATAGTGACCCCATTGGAAGATTTCCCCTCTTTCTGTTCTGGGGACAACCCTAAATTCCAAAATTTGGGATTTTCGCTTTCCTTTTCTTTCAATGATAATGGTAAACATGACAAATAGAGGGTAAATCTCCCTAACGGGACACCGACAGGGGGTCTCCCCCTCCAGCCAGGGGGCCTCCGCCCTCCAGCCAGGGGGTCTCCGCCCTCCAGCCAGGGGGTCTCCGCCCTCCAGCCAGGGGGTCTCCGCCCTCCATTCATTGCTGAACAGGAGGGTCAATGATGGGCAATGCTCTGCATGTCAGGAGGGTCAATGATGGGCAATGCTCTGCATGTCAGGAGGGTCAATGATGGGCAATGCTCTGCATGTCAGGAGGATCAATGATGGGCAATGCTCTGCATGTCAGGAGGATCAATGATGGGCAATGCTCTGCATGTCAGGAGGATCAATGATGGGCAATGCTCTGCATGTCAGGAGGATCAATGATGGGCAATGCTCTGCATGTCAGGAGGATCAATGATGGGCAATGCTCTGCATGTCAGGAGGATCAATGATGGGCAATGCTCTGCATGTCAGAAGGATCAATGATGGGCAATGCTCTGCATGTCAGGAGGCCCCCTTCCCGCAAAGATGTGAACATGGTGAGAATAGTTTGCAAGACCTTTAGAATTTTGATTTGTAGAAAAATCAATAAAAGGATAATTCCACATCACTGGGTCAGTATTTCCAAACATCGCGTCTATTCCAAGGAAAAGTGGAAGAAATGTGAAATGCGGAACGAAACACTCCTATAAATGTGTCAATGAGCCCAACAACCCGTCCTAATATACGGCTGGAAATGGGAGAACATCTGCGTATAGAAGGCCAATGTTCGGTCAGGAAGGTGGATTGTCCAGCATTGACTCCAATTTGGAGTATTGAGATGTGAGCGACATCGTGTAATAATCCGAGCGTACCCGCAACATAACCGGCTTCTCCTCGTCCTTGTCTATGGGGCTGTTGGTACTGTGCACCCAAGTGTTGGTACACAAATGGCGCAGTCGTACGTAGGAGTTTCTGCAAAACACAAACAGAAGATGGGATTTGATTAGACATGTGGGGTTAGTTTCATTATGAATCGAAATGGAGAAAATGTTAGTTATTCGGAGATTTGGATGTATCCGAAATTCCGGATCACAACAGTAACAAATTTTGGAGAATCAAAAATGAAAAGCAAACCTCAAATAACTCAAAAATGAAATAAAATCAAACTCAAATATGACATCAAATTTTAAATTCAAAAATGAAAATCAAACCTCAAACAATTTAAAAATTAAATCACTCAAATTTGAAAATCAAATCAAACTTGAAAAAGGACATCAAATTTGAAATGGAAATATATTGCAACACATACAGTAAGGTATTAAAGTTAAGATGATTTCTACTTTGGCCGCTTTATAGAAAAGAATAAAATAGAATGGAATAGAATAAAGCAAAACAGAAGACAACAATAGAATAAAACTGAACAGAAAATATATGTATAAAAAGATAGAATAAAACAGAATAGAAGTAAAACAGAACAAGACAATAGAATAAAACTGAACAGAAATTACATGTATGAAAAGAATAAAACAGAATAGAATAGTAAAAAAAATACCATAAAAGAAAAGAATATAAAAGAATTGAATGAATTTAGCCGTCTTCCGAATTGCTTTGAAAACAACAAATCTATGAAACGAATCTAAATAAAACAATTTCGTAAAATTAAACATTCTAACTTAACGAATATGACAAACCGAAATTAGCGAACAAATCCGAAAAGAAAATAAATGATTTCTTCGTGCTCATCTCTAGATTTGATACCCAAAGCAACCAACCAATCAGCTCTTCAATCCTAATTTCAACCAGGCAAAACAAAATGCGGCATCTGGAGGAATCCCATGAGCTGTGTAGAGGACTTTCCTGTCGGTGACGAGGATCCCAAGGCCTAGTGGAAGACTTGATCCCACAGAGCAACCACCAACCTTGGCACCAGGCTGTCGCCGCCTCTTAGAGTGGTCGGGTCCAACTCAAAGATGGAGGAGATATCGTTGCCTTCAGGAACAGAGACCAACGTGCACATCATCTTCTCTGGAGCCACTCTCATCCTGGCACGGGCCGGGTCCTGATCCACGTCCATCTGCAAATGGAACAAACTTTTGAGAACTTTTGCATTTTTCATAAATTTGCACAAGATCCATCATATGCATAATTCCATATTTTTTGGCAAGAAGAGGAAAAACCAGCATTTGAACTTCTATTTATTAAATTTGTGCACTTTGGTCTTTGTATCTCTATCTCCCGTCTGATCAATGTTTATAAACAATGTTACTTTGTATCTCTATCTCCCGTCTGATCAATGTTTATAAGCAATGTTACTTTGTATCTCTATCCCCCGTCTGATCGATGTTTATAAACAATGTTACTTTGTATCTCTATCCCCCGTCTGATCGATGTTTATAAACAATGTTACTTTGTATCTCTATTTCCCGTCTGATCGATGTTAATAAACAATGTTACTTTGTATCTCTCCATCTCCCGTCTGATCGATGTTTATAAACAATGTTACTTTGTATCTCTATCCCCCGTCTGATAGATGTTTATAAACAATGTTACTTTGTATCTCTCTGTCTCCCGTCTGATCGATGTTTATAAACAATGTTACTTTGTATCTCTCTATCTCCGGTCTGATCGATGTTTATAAACAATGTTACTTTGTATCTCTCTATCCCCGTCTGATCGATGTTTATAAACAATGTTACTTTGTATCTCTATCCCCCGTCTGATCGATGTTTATAAACAATGTTACTTTGTATCTCTCTATCTCCGGTCTGATCGATGTTTATAAACAATGTTACTTTGTATCTCTCTATCCCCGTCTGATCGATGTTTATAAACAATGTTACTTTGTATCTCTATCCCCCGTCTGATCGATGTTTATAAACAATGTTACTTTGTATCTCTCTATCTCCGGTCTGATCGATGTTTATAAACAATGTTACTTTGTATCTCTCTATCTCCCGTCTGATCCATGTTTATAAACAATGTTACTTTGTATCTCTCTATCTCCGGTCTGATCGATGTTTATAAACAATGTTACTTTGTATCTCTCTATCTCCGGTCTGATCCATGTTTATAAACAAAGGTCCTTTGTTCTCTCTTCTGATCTAGGGGGGGGAAACGATGCCCCACTGATTGGGTCAGTTGGGGGGGGGGGGGAACAATGCCCCACTGATTGGGTCAGTTGGGGGGGGGGGGAGAAACAGTGCCCCACTGATTGGGTCAGTAGGGGGGGGAGGAACAGTGCCCCACTGATTGGGTCAGTTGGGGGGGAGGGAAGGAACAGTGCCCCACTGATTGGGTCAGTTGGGGGGGAGGGAAGGAACAGTGCCCCACTGATTGGGTCAGTTGGGGGTGGGGGGGGGGGAAGGAACAGTGCCCCACTGATTGGGTCAGTTGGGGGTGGGGGGGGGGGAAGGAACAGTGCCCCACTGATTGGGTCAGTTGGGGGGGAAGGAACAGTGCCCCACTGATTGGGTCAGTTCGGGGGGAAGGAACAGTGCCCCACTGATTGGGTCAGTTGGGGGGGAAGGAACAGTGCCCCACTGATTGGGTCAGTTGGGGGGGGAAGGAACAGTGCCCCACTGATTGGGTCAGTTGGGGGGGGAAGGAACAGTGCCCCACTGATTGGGTCAGTTGGGGGGGAAGGAACAGTGCCCCACTGATTGGGTCAGTTGGGGGGGGGGAAGGAACAGTGCCCCACTGATTGGGTCAGTTGGGGGGGGAAGGAACAGTGCCCCACTGATTGGGTCAGTTGGGGGGGAAGGAACAGTGCCCCACTGATTGGGTCAGTTAGGGGAGGGGGGGGGGGGGGAAGGAACAGTGCCCCACTGATTGGGTCAGTTGGGGGGGGGGGGGAAGGAACAGTGCCCCACTGATTGGGTCAGTTGGGGGGGGGGGGGGAAGGAACAGTGCCCCACTGATTGGGTCAGTTGGGGGGGGGGGGGGAGGAACAGTGCCCCACTGATTGGGTCAGTTGGGGGGGGGGGAAGGAACAGTGCCCCACTGATTGGGTCAGTTGGGGGGGGGGGGGGAAGGAACAGTGCCCCACTGATTGGGTCAGTTGGGGGGGGGGGGGGAAGGAACAGTGCCCCACTGATTGGGTCAGTTGGGGGGGGGGGGGAAGGAACAGTGCCCCACTGATTGGGTCAGTTGGGGGGGGGGGGGAAGGAACAGTGCCCCACTGATTGGGTCAGTTGGGGGGGGGGGGAAAGGAACAGTGCCCCACTGATTGGGTCAGTTGGGGGGGGGGGAAGGAGCAGTGCCCCACTGATTGGGTCAGTTGGGGGGGGGGGGGGGAAGGAACAGTGCCCCACTGATTGGGTCAGTTTGGGGGGGGGGGGTGCCCCACTGATTGATTGGGTCAGTTGGCAGGAATGGGGCCCTGAGGGCCAGATAAAGGCAAGCGGAGGGTCACATCCGGCCCAGAGGGCCACAGTTTGGAGGTCACTGACCTGGAGTAACACGATGTTTAAGTGAACATTGGACAAGAAAATGAACTCAAATACTGATAAAGTCACACAAACAGGTCCACAGCAGAAATAGAACGGCTCACTCTATGGGGGGTGGGCAGGTTTACGATGAACTGGTTATACTGCGGGTTCAACATGGAAAAGCACAAAATCTCTACACTAAATACAAGCGGCAGCTCCGATCTCCTCCAGGGGGCATCGCGGTAGAACAGATCCTGCACGGCGCGGTGCCCAGCGTTCTCGGGTTGTCACACTGCTGTCTTCCCACAAGCCGGGACAACCACAGCAATTTATAAACTTCTACGGAAACAGATCCAGACCTTCAGGATGCTGAATGTTTCATGATTCGGCACAAACAGAATTCACTACAAATGGCTTTCGGATTATTCAGCTGTTGGAATAATCTCCGCCTACTGCCATGTGCATGAATCCCATCATGTGCAGCTTCTGCAGTATATGTACCATGTAGCTCGGTTGGTGGAGACAGCCATGAAATGGGCGAGTATTGGATGGAAGGCGGGGGCTGGGCAGCTGGAGTAAATGCCGACAGGGAAAATGAGGATCTAGCACAGCGTCAAGGGCTGGTGATGGGTTAACCAAGCTGGGTCATGTCGAGTGGGGGTGGGTTAAGGCACCAAAGCTTCTACCTGCTATACTTACTGAGACCTCAGCTTCCAGGCTACCTGCCTCATAGTCAGGGTTCACCTGAGGAAAGAACCGTACAGTGAGAAAAAAAAAAGTGAACCTGTCTAAAGCCACCTGCTGGAGGGGAAGCAAACACAAAAACCAAAAGTCATGGTTGGTTACTTATTACATGTGGAGATTTCCAAGATGGATCAGGTTGGAGAGAGTCCTAGAGGCCTACAAACTGCACAACATGGCTTAAAATAATCCAAGTTCCCGCTATGGCAATATGGCCCTATGAGCAAAAATGGAAGTTAGAGGATCTCTAGACCCTTTGGGGTTCCTCACTCACCTCTGCTGCCAGGTAATGCCCCGTCGCCAAATGCTTAAATCTGAACAGGCTGTTCCAGTAGCCAGCGCCTCCTCTGCATGGGTCGTGCTGGACAACCTAAGAAACAAGAACCGCGGTACAACACATTACCAGCCCTGTACAACACATTACCAGCCCTGTACACCATTTGTCTGATTTTAGGACTGGGCAAAGTTCCCCCACAACTGGCCAATGGAATCGAGATAGGACCTAAAGCAGATCTAGACTAGGACATCTAGTTTGCCAAGTACTGCTTACCAAGCCATCACCGATTTTCTCTTTTAGGGAATCCTGGTTTCCACCAGCCTTCTTCTATTGTGAAGAGTGTTGCCAATCTCCTGCAGCCTCTTTGGAAACACTTCCTACCTACATGCACGCCGGTGATGGCTGCATGGCATTTCTTAGGGCGGGTTTCCTGATAATGACAACAGTGGTCCATATCAACAGAACGTTTGATGAGGCCACTTGTAGTTTCCATTGGGTGAGAGGCTGCAGCAGGGGCTGAAGGTGAAGCCTAAATGAGATTTTAAGGATTGGGTCTACCACTTTAACGAATGTCAGTGCTAGAAAAGACCCCAAAATAATCAAACTCAGTACTAGAGTGTAATTGTAGCACACAGGAGCCATATATGTCATCCTCGGTGCCTGCGGGTCCTTCAAGACCATTCGTACAATCAGGAAGAGATTGCAGGATCATCCATACGAGATCTCCACATATCATCTCAAGTTCCCACTGGGAAGACATGTATGTCTGGAACATGATAGCGATCCCAAATTCCTCAAATGCTGGGTCTTGGAAGTTGTCCCCCATGATACTATGAGGGGGGGGGGTTCTTCGATAGACTTGTACTTCAACATGAAGCAAGCAAGGTGGATATGGGAGCTCGAGGCCACCAAATCCCCTGGCCTTAATCAAAGCCTAAGCTTTGTCCCACTTTTACCACCTTGATGTCTCTATCCTCCCTCCTCTTTTTGTTTTCTTGTGTTATATGTGGGTTACCCATGGCACGGTCCAATGGGGTTTCTGTTGTTTTTTTGTAGACCGGACCATATGAAGTGTAATAGAAGGTTGGTAGTCTTTGACGCATATTGGAACTATCCTTGTTTGTTTCTTGTGATTGATTTGAATTCTTTGTTGGCTTTCCGTGGATTGGGCCCCAATATCTGACACTTATTTCAGGATTAAATACGTCTTTTAAGGTGAAATGCTTTATATGTTTAGTCATTAATCTATTTATGTGGATATTGCAGTGGCTACAAGATGACACCCGAGAGGTCTTTTGCCATTATAGCTCACCTTTTGTTTATCTCCGGATATTTTTCTTTGTCTGTAGATGACGCCCATTGTACTGCGCATGCGTGTGACGTCACTGAGCATGTTGCGTCGTGACGCATTGTGTGTGCGCGGTGGACATTTTAGGAGTGTCCATTTTAGGGGCCCAGTCCATGAGGCATGCCAAACAAACTTTAGCCTACGTCTGAGGTAGCCCAATGTACCGGTGAAACCGGTCAGGAGGGCTACTTCCACACTCCGTGGTCTCCTAATGAAACGTGCCTTGATGCCAACAGCATGATAAGTATTATCAACTCCACCCTGACCATATTTCAATGCATTGAACTTTTCTATTCTTGAGGAACTTCACGACTATCACATCTATGGATGGTCTCTTTTTCCTTATGGAAATGCCTCTCCATTGATGTCTGGGCCAGACTCTCCATAATAATGTATATTGATGTACGAGGGAGGTCACAACTTTCCACACCAATCCTCCCGTGGATGGCGCCTTCAATCGCTAAGCCCTAGAGGGAGGTAAAGATTTATATGGTCCATTTATTTCCTCCTCTGGACTACATCAAGTCTGGCAACCTGTCTGGGATCATCGAATGGTTATCCCCAATGAGAGATCTCTCTGGCTACAATCTCCGTGTAAGAGGGAGGTCACTGAATCACATTGTGTACAAGATATCCTCTTCTAGACTACAAAGTATTGTCCATGTGGGGTCCTAACCAACCTTAACCAACTATACCTTCTTCTGAGTGGCACAAGATACAGGAGATATCCATTTCTGAAGATGACTCAGATATTTGAACTTAATATGCTGAGCAGTTATGGAGATGTTATGCTAAATGTTTACAATAGATGGCATTTATTGGCACCCTTTGGGGGGGAGCAAGTGAGCCCTCTGGAGT
>NW_028319945.1:17500-71328 GCF_062004578.1 Staurois parvus | reverse complement strand
TCCCCAGCCGCATAACAAATCCGCAAGGAGGCCATTCATCGCAGCCCCAACGCGCTGAGTGCAGTTGCAATGCTCTGCAGGCTTCCTACCAAATATTTAGTAAATGCACGTTTTTTATCACACCGTGTTGTTGAATTTACGTATTTTTTTTGCAATAGGCGGACGACGCGTTTAAAGTAACAAAACCTGGAAAAACGTGCGCATATTGCAGAGAAGTGCTGCATAGACGCAGCTCCTCCTCGCTGCCTGTAGATGGCACTGCAGGCTTTTGTGTTTTTTTGCATTTGCTGTATTTTGCACTTTTCGCATTTATAACGTATCTGTAAAAAGAAAAAAAAAGCAGAAAAATATCAACTAAATGGTTCTAATATCGGAGAATATCAAGTCCGAGCCGGATCAGGACTCAGCTAAGCCGTCTGTTCAGGACTCTGAGGGTCCTATTATACAACGGCAACGGAGACAGTTCTCTTTTGTTTTTGTTATTCCATTAACCCCTCCCAGTCCTGGACACTTCCCCCCCCCCTTCCAGTCCGGACACTTTCCCCCCCCTTCCAGTCTGGACACTTCCCCCCCCCCCTTCCAGTCCGGACACTTTCCCCCCCTTCCAGTCTGGACACTTCCCCCCCCTTCCAGTCCGGACACTTCCCCCCCCTTCCAGTCCGGACACTCCCCCCCTTCCAGTCTGGACACTTTCCCCCCTTCCAGTCCGGACACTTCCCCCCCCTTCCAGTCCGGACACTTCCCCCCCTTCCAGTCCGGACACTTTCCCCCCCCTTCCAGTCCAGACACTTTCCCCCCCTTCCAGTCCGGACACTTTCCCCCCCTTCCAGTCCGGACACTTTCCCCCCTTCCAGTCTGGACACTTTCCCCCCTTCCAGTCCGGACACTTCCCCCCCCTTCCAGTCCGGACACTTTCCCCCCCTTCCAGTCCGGACACTTCCACCCCCTTCCAGTCCGGACACTTTCCCCCCTTCCAGTCCGGACACTTTCCCCACTTCCAGTCCGGACACTTTTCCCCCCCTTCCAGTCCGGACACTTTCCCCCCCTTCCAGTCCGGACACTTCCCCCCTTCCAGTCCGGACACTTTCTCCCCTTCCAGTCCGGACACTTTCACCCCTTCCAGTCCGGACACTTTCCCCCCTTCCAGTCCGGACACTCCCCCCCCCCTTCCAGTCCGGACACTCCCCCCCCCTTCCAGTCCGGACACTTCCCCCCCTTCCAGTCGGACACTTCCCCCCCCCTTCCAGTCCGGACACTTTCCCCCCCTCCAGTCCGGACACTTTCCCCCCTTCCAGTCCGGACACTTTCCCCCCTTCCAGTCCGGACACTTTCACCCCCTTCCAGTCCGGACACTTTCCCCCTTCCAGTCCGGACACTTTCCCCCCTTCCCAGTCCGGACACTTTCCCCCCTTCCTGTCCGGACAACTTTCCCCCCCTTCCAGTCCGGACACTTTCCCCCCTTCCTGTCCGGACACTTTCCCCCCTTCCAGTCCGGACACTTTCCCCCCTTCCAGTCCGGACACTTTTCCCCCCTTCCAGTCCGGACACTTTCCCCCCTTCCAGTCCGGACACTTTCCCCCCTTCCCAGTCCAGGCACTATCTGTATCTCTCTATCTATCCATCTGCCTGGGATGTGGGAATATTCCCTGCAGCACCGGGGTTAATATATTGTGGATGCAGCAGCAGTAGGGACTGAGTAGGGAGCCCCCATATTTAATACATAATGATGCAGAATAATGTCGCCCGGACCTGGTGTAGATAACACCGACTCTCATCTTCATGCCTTTATATTGGGGGCCGCAGCCATCCCGGCCAGGATGAAAGCCGTCTATGCAGCACTGGGGATGGAGGGATGGGGGGATCGGGGGATGAAGGGATTGGGGGATGGAGGGATCGGGGGGTGGAGGGATGGGGGGATGGAGGAAAGGGGGATCAGGGGGTGGAGGGATGGGGGGGTGGAGGGATGGAGGATCGGGGATGGAGGATTGGGGATGGGGGGATCGGGGGTGGAGGGAATGGGGGATCAGGGGGTGGAGGGATGGAGGATCGGGGATGGAGGGATGGGGGGATCAGGGGATGGAGGGATCGGGGGTGGAGATGGAGGGAGGGGGATGGGGGATCGGGGATGGAGGGATGAGGGGATCGGGGATGGAGGGATCAGGGGATGGAGGGATCGGGGATGGAGGGTTGGGGGGATCGGGGGATGGAGAGGTGGGGGGATCAGGGGATGGAGGATAGGGGGATGGAGGGATGGGGGGTGGAGGGATCGGGGGATGGAGGATCGGGGGATGGAGGGATGGGGGATCGGGGGATGGAGGATCGGGGATGGAGGGATCGGGGGATGGAGGGATGGGGGGATCGGGGGATGGAGGGATGGGAGCATGGAGGGATTGGGGGATGGGGGGATCGGGGATGGAGGATTGGGGGATGGAGGGATCGGGGGATGGGGGGATGGAGGGATGGAGGGATCGGGGGATGGAGGGATGCAGGGATAGGGGATGGAGGATCGGCGGGATGAAGGGATGGGGGAATGGAGGATCGGGGGATGGAGGGATGGGGGGAATGGAGAATCGGGGGATGGAGGGATCGGGATGGAGGGATCGGGGATGGAGGGTTGGGGGGATCGGGGGATGGAGAGGTGGGGGGATCAGGGGATGGAGGATAGGGGGATGGAGGGATGGGGGGTGGAGGGATTGGGGGATGGAGGATCGGGGGATGGAGGGATGGGCGGATCGGGGATGGAGGATCGGGGGATGGAGGGATGGAGGGATCGGGGGCATGGAGGGATTGGGGGATGGGGGGATCGGGGATGGAGGATTGGGGGATGGAGGGATCGGGGGATGGGGGGATGGAGGGATGGAGGGATAGGGGGATGGAGGATCGGGGGATGGAGGATCGGGAGATGAAGGGATGGGGGAATGGAGGATCGGGGGATGGAGGGATGGGGGGAATGGAGGATCGGGGGATGGGGGGATGGAGGATGGGGGGAATGGAGGATCGGGGGATGGAGGGATGGGGGGAATGGAGGATCGGGGGATGGGGGGATGGAGGGATGGAGGGATAGGGGATGGAGGATCGGGGATGGAGGATCGGGGATGAGGGATCGGGGGATGGAGGATCGGCGGATGGAGGGATGGGGGGAATGGAGGATCGGGGGATGGAGGGATGGGGGAATGGAGGATCGGGGGATGGAGGGATCGGGGGATGGAGGATCGGCGGATGGAGAGATGGGGGAAGGAGGATCGGGGGATGGAGGATTGGGGGATGGAGGGATGGGGGGAATGGAGGATCGGGGGATGGAGGATCGGGGGAAGGAGGATCGGGGGATGGAGGGATCGGGGATGGAGGGATCGGGGGATGGAGGATCGGCGGATGGAGGGATGGGGGGAATGGAGGATCGGGGGATGGGAGGATTGGGGGATGGAGGGATCGGGGGATGGAGGGATGGGGGGACGGGGGATGGAGGGATGGGGGATGGAGGGATCGGGGGATGGAGGATCGGGGGGATGGAGGGATGGGGGGATCGGGGGAAGGAGATTGGTGGGAGTAATGAAGGTCGGTGAGGATCAGATGGAAATGATCGAATATCTCTGCAGTCGGGGGAGATACAAATACATTTGTGATCGGAATGCCGGATGTTCGGAGATGATGGCCGACCAGAGAAGTCTCATCAATACAACACTACAGAGGAGAACAGGAGAATATTATATATATATACAGTTTGGCTCAGGGAGTCTCCCTCCTCTGGCAGAAATGGTGACAGCTTAGAATTGATATTAAATATCTGACGGATCTTCCAATAAACTGTCTTCTGTTGGTGCGTAGCGATGACAGGACGCCATTTATCATCACAGAGTTGTTTGGCTCCTTTTTAAGTCCTAATGAGAACAGAAATCCCCCAAATGGCCCAGATCAGAAGTCTCCGCCTCCTGATCAGAAGTCTCCGCCCCTGGATCAGAACTCTCCGCCCCTGGATCAGAAGTCTCCGCCCCATATTAGAAGTCTCCACTCCCAGATCAGAAGTCTCCGCCCCCAGATCAGAAGTCTCCGCCTCCTGATCAGAAGTCTCCGCCCCTGGATCAGAACTCTCCACCCCTGGATCAGAAGCCTCCACCCCTGGATCAGAAGTCTCCACCCCTGGATCAGAAGTCTCCGCCCCTGGATCAGAAGTCTCCGCCCCATATTAGAAGTCTCCACCCCTGGATCAGAAGTCTCCACCCCTGGATCAGAAGTCTCCGCCCCTGGATCAGAAGTCTCCGCCCCATATTAGAAGTCTCCACTCCCAGATCAGAAGTCTCCACCCCCGGATCAGAAGTCTCTGCCCCCCGGATCAGAAGTCTCCTCCCCCGATCAGAAGTCTCCTCCCCCGATCAGAAGTCTCCGCCCCATATTAGAAGTCTCCACTCCCAGATCAGAAGTCTCCGCCCCCAGATCAGAAGTCTCCGCCTCCTGATCAGAAGTCTCCGCCCCTGGATCAGAACTCTCCACCCTGGATCAGAAGCCTCCACCCCTGGATCAGAAGTCTCCACCCCTGGATCAGAAGTCTCCGCCCCTGGATCAGAAGTCTCCGCCCCATATTAGAAGTCTCCACCCTGGATCAGAAGTCTCCACCCCTGGATCAGAAGTCTCCGCCCCTGGATCAGAAGTCTCCGCCCCATATTAGAAGTCTCCACTCCCAGATCAGAAGTCTCCGCCCCCGGATCAGAAGTCTCCGCCCCCGGATCAGAAGCCTCCACCCCTGGATCAGAAGTCTCCGCCCCCCGGATCAGAAGTCTCCTCCCCCGATCAGAAGTCTCCGCCCCCCGGAATGTTCAGCCTTGGGAAGGACTCACAAGGTGACACACACAGGGTACAATGGCAATTTGAGTCCTCACACACACAGGACGTTTTTGCAGCAGCTGTTTTTGGCGTTTGAACATTTTTTCTACAGCCAGTAACCCCCCCCAGCATGTTCTCCTCGGTGCCCATACACACACAGACTGGAAGCAACGTTTTTTGGCTGGAGAAATCCCAGAACTAGCGGGCTTCTAGGAGTTTTATAGCTGTAAAAAGCTCTCACGCTGAAAAACTCAGCCAAAACGCGGTAAAACGCCGCAAAACAGTGTTTTTGGACTTTTTTTGGGTAAAAAAACACTAAAAAACGGAAACACAGAAAAACACGGGAAAACGCCGCTAAACGCTAATGCAAAAATGCTGACAAACTCGCATTTTTAACGTGACTTTCCACAGCTAATGTTACCAGCATTATCAAAACGTCCCCCCAGTGTGCATGGAGACTAACTGCCCCCCCCCAGTGTGCATGGAGACTAACTGCCCCCCCCAGTGTGCATGGAGACTAACTGCCCCCCCCCAGTGTGCATGGAGACTAACTGCCCCCCCCAGTGTGCATGGAGACTAACTGCCCCCCCCAGTGTGCATGGAGACTAACTGCCCCCCCAGTGTGCATGGAGACTAACTGCCCCCCCAGTGTGCATGGAGACTAACTGCCCCCCAGTGTGCATGGAGACTAACTGCCCCTCCCAGTGTGCATGGAGACTAACTGCCCCTCCCAGTGTGCATGGAGACTAACTGCCCCTCCCAGTGTGCATGGAGACTAACTGCCCCCCCAGTGTGCATGGAGACTAACTGCCCCCCCCAGTGTGCATGGAGACTAACTGCCCCCCCCCAGTGTGCATGGAGACTAACTGCCCCCCCCAGTGTGCATGGAGACTAACTGCCCCCCCCCAGTGTACATGGAGACTAACTGCCCCCCCCCAGTGTGCATGGAGACTAACTGCCCCCCCCCAGTGTGCATGGAGACTAACTGCCCCCCCCCCAGTGTGCATGGAGACTAACTGCCCCCCCAGTGTGCATGGAGACTAACTGCCCCCCCCCAGTGTGCATGGAGACTAACTGCCCCCCCCAGTGTGCATGGAGACTAACTGCCCCCCCCCAGTGTACATGGAGACTAACTGCCCCCCCCAGTGTGCATGGAGACTAACTGCCCCCCAGTGTGCATGGAGACTAACTGCCCCCCCCCCCAGTGTGCATGGAGACTAACTGCCCCCCCCAGTGTGCATGGAGACTAACTGCCCCCCCCAGTGTGCATGGAGACTAACTGCCCCCCCCCAGTGTACATGGAGACTAACTGCCCCCCCAGTGTGCATGGAGACTAACTGCCCCCCCCCAGTGTGCATGGAGACTAACTGCCCCTCCCAGTGTACATGGAGACTAACTGCCCCCCCAGTGTGCATGGAGACTAACTGCCCCCCCCAGTGTGCATGGAGACTAACTGCCCCCCCCCAGTGTGCATGGAGACTAACTGCCCCCCCCAGTGTGCATGGAGACTAACTGCCCCCCCCAGTGTGCATGGAGACTAACTGCCCCCCCCAGTGTGCATGGAGACTAACTGCCCCCCCCAGTGTGCATGGAGACTAACTGCCCCCCCCCAGTGTGCATGGAGACTAACTGCCCCCCCCCCAGTGTGCATGGAGACTAACTGCCCCCCCCCAGTGTGCATGGAGACTAACTGCCCCCCCCAGTGTGCATGGAGACTAACTGCCCCCCCAGTGTGCATGGAGACTAACTGCCCCCCCCCAGTGTACATGGAGACTAACTGCCCCCCCAGTGTGCATGGAGACTAACTGCCCCCCCCAGTGTGCATGGAGACTAACTGCCCCCCCCCCCAGTGTGCATGGAGACTAACTGCCCCCCCCCCAGTGTGCATGGAGACTAACTGCCCCCCCAGTGTGCATGGAGACTAACTGCCCCCCCCCCCCAGTGTGCATGGAGACTAACTGCCCCCCCCCAGTGTGCATGGAGACTAACTGCCCCCCCCCAGTGTGCATGGAGACTAACTGCCCCCCCAGTGTGTATGGAGACTAACTGCCCCCCCCCAGTGTGCATGGAGACTAACTGCCCCCCCCAGTGTGCATGGAGACTAACTGCCCCCCCCCCAGTGTGCATGGAGACTAACTGCCCCCCCCCAGTGTGCATGGAGACTAACTGCCCTCCCAGTGTGCATGGAGACTAACTGCCCCTCCCAGTGTGCATGGAGACTAACTGCCCCCCCAGTGTGCATGGAGACTAACTGCCCCCCCCCAGTGTGCATGGAGACTAACTGCCCCCCCCAGTGTGCATGGAGACTAACTGCCCCCCCCAGTGTGCATGGAGACTAACTGCCCCCCCCAGTGTGCATGGAGACTAACTGCCCCCCCCAGTGTGCATGGAGACTAACTGCCCTCCCAGTGTGCATGGAGACTAACTGCCCCCAGTGTGCATGGAGACTAACTGCCCCCCCAGTGTGCATGGAGACTAACTGCCCCTCCCAGTGTGCATGGAGACTAACTGCCCCTCCCAGTGTGCATGGAGACTAACTGCCCCTCCCAGTGTGCATGGAGACTAACTGCCCCCCCCCAGTGTGCATGGAGACTAACTGCCCCCCCAGTGTACATGGAGACTAACTGCCCCTCCCAGTGTGCATGGAGACTAACTGCCCCCCAGTGTGCATGGAGACTAACTGCCCCCCCCCAGTGTGCATGGAGACTAACTGCCCCTCCCAGTGTGCATGGAGACTAACTGCCCCCCCCCAGTGTGCATGGAGACTAACTGCCCCTCCCAGTGTGCACGGAGACTAACTGCCCCCCAGTGTGCATGGAGACTAACTGCCCCCCCAGTGTACATGGAGACTAACTGCCCCTCCCAGTGTGCATGGAGACTAACTGCCCCCCAGTGTGCATGGAGACTAACTGCCCCCCCAAGTGTGCATGAGGACAAAAGGTGACTCCACATCTGTGGATTTTTCATTGCAATTATTGTCTGTGTATAAATAGTCGATGAGTTTGTTCGGCTCTCACGTGGAAGCACTGAGCAGACTAGACACTGAGCCATGGGGAGCAGACAAGAACTGTCACAATACCTGCGTAACAAGGTAATGGAACTTTATAAAGATGGAAAAGGACATAAAAAGATGTCCAAAGCCTTGAATATGCCGGTCAGTGCTGTTACATCACCTATTAAGAAGTGGAAAGTTCTGGGCTCTCTGGATACCGAGCCAAGGTCAGGGAGACCAAGAAAGATTGCAGCCACTACTGCCAGAAGAATTGTCCGGGATACAAAGGGAACCCCACAGGTGACCACAAGAAAAATCCAGGCTGCTCTGGGAAAAGACAGTCGATGAGTTTGTTCGCTCTCACGTGGAAGCACTGAGCAGACTAGACACTGAGCCATGGGGAGCAGACAAGAACTGTCACAAGACCTGCGTAACAAGGTAATGGAACTTTCTAAAGATGGAAAAAGATATAAAAAGAGATCCAAAGTCTTGAATATACTGGTCAGTTCTGTTCAATCAATCATTAAGAAATGAAAAATTTGGGGGCTCTTGATCCCAAGCCAAGGTCAGGGAGACCAAAAAAGATTGCCAACACAACGGCCAGAAGAATTATTATGGATACAAAGAAAACCCCCCACAGATGACCTCAGGAGAAATCCAGGCTTCTCTGAAAAAAGATGGTGTGGTTGTTGCAAGGAGCACAGTATGATACTTGAACAAAAATGAGCTGCATGGTGGAGTTGCCAGATAGAAGACTTTACTTCGTCCATGTCACAAAAAAGCCCGGTTGCAATATGCCCGACAACAGCTTGACACCTCACCGGACTTTTTTGCGGCATTGGCATGGTAATGCCTTCCTTCTGGCAATTTGTTTGTTAAGGTATCATTGTTGCTCCTCAAAACAAAACGTCTTTTTCCAGAGCAGCCCGTATTCCTCCTGAGGTTCCTGTGGGGGGTTTCTTTGTATCCCGAACAATTCTTCTGGCCATTGTGGCTGCCATCTTTCTTGGTCTTCCTGACCTTGGCTTGGTATCAAGAGATCCCCGAACTTTCCACTTCTTAACAAGTGATTGAACAGCACTGACTGGAATATTCCAGGCTTTGGATATCTTTTTATGTCCTTTTCCATCTTTATAAGGTTCTACTCCCTTGTTACGCAGGTCTTGTGACAGTTCTTTTCTGCTCCCCATGGCTCAGTATCTAGTCTGCTCAGTGCATTAATGTGAGAGCGAACAAACTCACCGACTATTTATACACTGACACTGATTGCAAAGCCACAGATGTGGGGATTGAACCTTTATCTGGCATTGTCCCCCTTGTGTGTCCCCCGTGTGTCCCCCGTGTGTGTCCCCTTGTGTGTCCCCCGTGTGTGTCCCCCGTGTGTGTCCCCCGTGTGTGTCCCCTTGTGTGTCCCCTTGTGTGTCCCCCGTGTGTGTCCCCTTGTGTGTCCCCTTGTGTGTCCCCCGTGTGTGTCCCCTTGTGTGTCCCCATGTGTGTCCCCTTGTGTGTCCCCCGTGTGTGTCCTCTTGTGTGTCCCCGTGTGTGTCCCCTTGTGTGTCCCCCGTGTGTGTCCTCTTGTGTGTCCCCTTGTGTGTCCCCTTGTGTGTCCCCCGTGTGTGTCCCCTTGTGTGTCCCCCGTGTGTCCCCCCTTGTGTGTCCCCCGTGTGTATCCCCTTGTGTGTCCCCTTGTGTGTCCCCCGTGTGTGTCCCCTTGTGTGTCCCCCGTGTGTGTCCCCTTGTGTGTCCCCTTGTGTGTCCCCTTGTGTGTCCCCCATGTGTGTCCCCTTGTGTGTCCCCTTGTGTGTCCCCTTGTGTGTCCCCTTGTGTGTCCCCCATGTGTGTCCCCTTGTGTGTCCCCTTGTGTGTCCCCTTGTGTGTCCCCTTGTGTGTCCCCTTGTGTGTCCCCCGTGTGTGTCCCCTTGTGTGTCCCCTTGTGTGTCCCCTTGTGTGTCCCCCGTGTGTGTCCCCTTGTGTGTCCCCTTGTGTGTCCGTACCAGAACTCCAGAGTACTGCAGTGGTGCTCGGCATTGGACAATGGATGCAGCGGGCAGCCTTGGGGCATCCAATGGAGAAGAGGACTGATCAGATAGAAGATTTATCACACCGATGTTTCGGCAAGTCCTCCATCGAATAAATCCGCCATCTGATTAGTCGTGTTCACCGGGAAGTCCCGGGAGTGTCCATTGCTGATATCTTCCCGATCATCTTGGATGTGGTGGCTCAGTGACAGAGAGTGGCCCTTGATCTTGTGTCCTGACACTACGGAGAGCGAGAGCTCCGAAGAAACGGCGAATGAGCCGAGCAGCCCAGGGAAAGGTGTCCATTGGGTCGTCAAGATGAATGAAGACACCAGTCCCTCCAGTCCCTCCAGTCCCTCCAGTCCCTCCAGTTCCACCTGTGTGGGTCCATGTCACAAATTCTATCCCATACCTTTGTTTATTGCGCTCGCTAAGATGCCCATCCAAGAGGATGAAACCATCAATACTTTCCACAGGGGTGTATTTAGGATTTGTGGTGCCCTAGGCAACGCAGAAATTGGTCCCCCCCCCCCCCCCCCAGAGAGAGCCTGACATTGACCAAGAGCACAAACAGGGGGCGCTCCAGCCTGGTGCATTACCATGAAGTTGGCTCAGAGACAATGACATCTGGTCAGTTGGCTCTGCGGAAGAGGCGAGTCATCGGAACGTGTCAGCCTATTGGATGTCTACACTCCCCGTTGTGGACGGTCACGTGGCGCGGTGCTGGCCCAGCTGTTCTTTTATGACGTGCCTTTGACTTTACTGTCGTTTGTGAGTACATTTTTGATGGTAATGCGTTCGGCCTGTCCGCCATGTTTGTTCTTTCTTCATTCAGTATATTTGGATCCCCCTGTCTTTTGAGGGCAGCAAGGTGAGCATGTTCCAGAACATCCATGTTGGGGTTCTACATTGAGTCCATCCCAAAGAGCCGGAGCATTTGTGTTTGCTGCTTCATTGACCGAGAGCACCCCTGCCCTCCACCCGAGCCTTCCACCACCACTACCGCCCCCCATACACCAGCCACCATCCCCCATGGCGAGAGAGAGAGACACTCACCCTCACAGCTCCGGACACCCCAGGAAGGAGAGTGGGGCTGGGCGTACACCGTCATGAGACCCGCAGCATCTCTCGGATCCCACCAGGTCCCCATGTCGCGTGTCCCTTGTTCTGTCCCCTTCTTCCAAGTGGTGCTGCCCCCCTGAAAAATGCCGCCCTAGGCAAATGCCTTGTGGTAAATACACCCCCGACTTTCCTCTGACACTACTGATTGTGGAAGAGAAGACGCCGGCCGGGGACACTCATTTGTACGAAGGCTCGTGTGCGCACCTCCAATTCCAGAACTAGAGAGGGGGGGGGGGGGGGCTCACATTTTTTTTCTGGCATTTAGGTGCTCGGGAACAACTTGATTTTTTTTATCAAAGTTCCCCATATGATATTATTTGTAGTATTAGACCCCTAAGCTGTCACCTGCCCTCCACTGGAGCCAATGGAGCACAGAGCGCCCTCCACTGGAGCCAATGGAGCACAGAGCGCCCTCCACTGGAGCCAATGGAGCACAGAGCGCCCTCCACTGGAGCCAATGGAGCACAGAGCGCCCTCCACTGGAGCCAATGGAGCACAGAGCGCCCTCCACTGGAGCCAATGGAGCACAGAGCGCCCTCCACTGGAGCTAATGGAGCACAGAGCGCCCTCCACTGGAGCCAATGGAGCACAGAGCGCCCTCCACTGGAGCTAATGGAGCACAGAGCGCCCTCCACTGGAGCCAATGGAGCACAGAGCGCCCTCCACTGGAGCTAATGGAGCACAGAGCGCCCTCCACTGGAGCCAATGGAGCACAGAGCGCCCTCCACTGGAGCTAATGGAGCACAGAGCGCCCTCCACTGGAGCTAATGGAGCACAGAGCGCCCTCCGCTGGAGTTAATGGAGCACAGAGCGCCCTCCACTGGAGCTAATGGAGCACAGAGCGCCCTCCACTGGAGCTAATGGAGCACAGAGCGCCCTCCACTGGAGCCAATGGAGCACAGAGCGCCCTCCACTGGAGCTAAAGGAGCACAGAGCGCCCTCCACTGGAGCTAAAGGAGCACAGAGCGCCCTCCACTGAAGCTAATGGAGCACAGAGCGCCCTCCACTGGAGCCAATGGAGCACAGAGCGCCCTCCACTGGAGCCAATGGAGCACAGGAGCGCCCTCCACTGGAGCTAATGTAACACAGAGCGCCCTCCACTGAGCGCCCTCCACTGGAGCTAATGAAGCACATAGCGCCCTCCACTGGAGCTAATGGAGCACAGAGCGCCCTCCACTGGAGCTAATGAAGCACATAGCGCCCTCCACCTGGAGCTAATGGAGCACAGAGCGCCCTCCACTGGAGCTAATGGAGCACAGAGCGCCCTCCCACTGGAGCTAAAGGAGCACAGAGCGCCCTCCATTGGAGCTAAAGGAGCACAGAGTGCCCTCCACTGGAGCTAAGGGAGCACAGAGCGCCCTCCTCTGGAGCTAAAGGAGCACAGAGCGCCCTCCACTGGAGCTAAAGGAGCACAGAGCGCCCTCCATTGGAGCTAAAGGAGCACAGAGTGCCCTCCACTGGAGCTAAGGGAGCACAGAGCGCCCTCCACTGGAGCTAAGGAAGCACAGAGCGCCCTCCTCTGGAGCTAAAGGAGCACAGAGCGTCCTCCACTGGAGGCTAATGGAGCACAGAGCGCCCTCCACTGGAGCTAATGAAGCACATAGCGCCCTCCACTGGAGCTAAAGGAGCACAGAGCGCCCTCCATTGGAGCTAAAGGAGCACAGAGCGCCCTCCACTGGAGTTAATGGAGCACAGAGCGCCCTCCACTGGAGCTAATGGAGCACAGAGCGCCCTCCACTGGAGCTAATGGAGCACATGGCGCCCTCCACTGAAGCTAATGGAGCACAGAGCGCCCTCCACTGGAGCTAATGGAACACAGAGTGCCCTCCACTGGAGCTAATGTAACACAGAGCGCCCTCCACTGGAGCTAATGGAGCACAGAGCGCCCTCCACTGGAGCTAAAGGAGCACAGAGTGCCCTCCACTGGAGCTAATGAAGCATATAGCGCCCTCCACTGGAGCTAATGAAGCCCAGAGCGCCCTCCATTGGAGCTAAAGGAGCACAGAGTGCCCTCCACTGGAGCTAAGGGAGCACATAGCGCCCTCCACTGGAGCTAAAGGAGCACAGAGCGCCCTCCATTGGAGCTAAAGGAGCACAGAGCGCCCTCCACTGGAGTTAATGGAGCACAGAGCGCCCTCCACTGGAGCTAATGGAGCACAGAGCGCCCTCCACTGGAGCTAATGGAGCACAGAGCGCCCTCCACCTGGAGCTAATGGAGCACAGAGCGCCCTCCATTGGAGCTAAAGGAGCACAGAACGCCCTCCACTGGAGGTAATGGAGCACAGAGAGCCCTTCACTGGAGCTAATGGAGCACAGAGCGCCCTCCACTGGAGCTAATGGAGCACAGAGCGCCCTCCACTGGAGCTAAGGAGCACAGAGCGCCCTCCACTGGAGCTAATGAAGCACATAGCGCCCTCCACTGGAGCTAAAGGAGCACAGAGCGCCCTCCATTGGAGCTAAAGAGCACAGAGCGCCCTCCATTGGAGCTAAAGGAGCACAGAGCGCCCTCCACTGGAGTTAATGGAGCACAGAGCTCCCTCCACTGGAGCTAATGGAGCACAGAGCCGCCCTCCACTGGAGCTAATGGAGCACAGAGCGCCCTCCACTGGAGTTAATGGAGCACAGAGCGCCCTCCACTGGAGCTAATGGAGCACAGAGCGCCCTCCACTGGAGCTAATGGAGCACAGAGCGCCCTCCACTGGAGCTAATGGAGCACAGAGCGCCCTCCACTGGAGTTAATGGAGCACAGAGCGCCCTCCACTGGAGCTAATGAAGCACAGAGCGCCCTCCACTGGAGCTAATGAAGCACAGAGCGCCCTCCATTGGAGCTAAAGGAGCACAGAGTGCCCTCCACTGGAGCTAAGGGAGCACAGAGCGCTCTCCACTGGAGCTAATGAAGCACAGAGCGCCCTCCACTGGAGCTAATGAAGCACAGAGCGCCCTCCATTGGAGCTAAAGGAGCACAGAGTGCCCTCCACTGGAGCTAAGGGAGCACAGAGCGCCCTCCACTGGAGCTAATGTAACACAGAGCACCCTCCACTGGAGCTAATGGAGCACAGAGCGCCCTCCACTGAGCTAAAGGAGCACAGAGTGCCCTCCACTGGAGCTAATGAAGCACAGAGCGCCCTCCATTGGAGCTAAAGGAGCACAGAGTGCCCTCCACTGGAGCTAATGAAGCACATAGCGCCCTCCACTGGAGCTAAAGGAGCACAGAGCGCCCTCCATTGGAGCTAATGAAGCACAGAGCGCCCTCCATTGGAGCTAAAGGAGCACAGAGCGCCCTCCACTGGAGCTAATGAAGCACATAGCAACCTCCACTGGAGCTAAAGGAGCACAGAGCGCCCTCCATTGGAGCTAAAGGAGCACAGAGCGCCCTCCACTGGAGTTAATGGAGCACAGAGCGCCCTCCACTGGAGCTAATGGAGCACAGAGCGCCCTCCACTGGAGCTAATGGAGCACAGAGCGCCCTCCACTGGAGTTAATGGAGCACAGAGCGCCCTCCACTGGAGCTAATGGAGCACAGAGCGCCCTCCACTGGAGCTAATGGAGCACAGAGCGCCCTCCCACTGGAGCTAATGGAGCACAGAGCGCCCTCCACTGAGTTAATGGAGCACAGAGCGCCCTCCACTGGAGTTAATGGAGCACAGAGCGCCCTCCACTGGAACCAATGGAGCACAGAGCGCCCTCCACTGGAGCTAAAGGAGCACAGAGCGCCCTCCACTGGAGCTAATGGAACACAGAGCGCCCTCCACTGGAGCTAATGGAACACAGAGCGCCCTCCACTGGAGCTAAGGGAGCACAGAGCGCCCTTAATACTCGTTGCTTCTGGGTTCTTATAGATAGGAGAGATCAGCAAATGGACAGTCGCTGGCAGGGGTGGACTGACAACTCATGGGGCCCCCGGGCAATAGGGGATCATGGGGCCCCTGTGTCCTCACCCACACTCAAACCACACCCAAAAAGCCTATGAAAGATGCCAGGGACATCTCATGGGGCCCTTTACTGACCCCGGACCCTCAGGCAGTGCCCGAGTACCTGAATGGTCAGTCCACCTCTGGTCACTGGTCTCCTTCTCCTCTACCCAGTGGCAGCCGCCATGTCAGTCCTGGGTGTCAGAGCCTGGAAAACATGGCGGAAGCGTGCGCACCATGGGAGAAAAGGTGTCGGGGTTGTGTGAAATTGATTGGTCGGCTGTACAGCCACCCAGTCGATTCTATTTGACAGATAACAAGTTGTTTTTGCAGATTTAATGGGTAATGCCGGCCATACACGGCTTGAAATTCCACCGGTTTTTCGGCCGAAAATCGGATTTAAGAATAATTGGTCAATTTTCGCTCTGTTAGTGGGGTCAATGGCATCGGATGAATTTTGTGGCTCCTCCCCTTTTCGGTGATCAGACATGTTGGAAAATACGTGAAAAATGACCAATTTTCGACTCAATGACGGTCAAATCGTACGATTGTCTTTCCGAAAAGAATCTGCGCCTGAGCCGCGACCTGGAAGGAACAGAAGTGTCGCCTGTTATATGGGGGAAGTTTAGGACTCGGCCTCTGCAACAAAGGTTGGTAAAATCCCTGCAATGTACATAGATACCCCGGGGGGGGGGGAGGGCTTCTCTGCAACAAAGGTTGGTAAAATCCCTGCAATGTACATAGATACCCCGGGGGGGGGGGGGGCTTCTCTGCAGCAAAGGTTGTTAAAATCCCTTCAATGTACATAGATACCCCGGGGGGGGGGGGGCTTCTCTGCAGCAATGTTTGGTAAAATCCCTGCAATGTACATAGATACCCCGGGGGGGGGGGGGGGGGCTTCTCTGCAACAAAGGTTGGTAAAATCCCTGCAATGTACATAGATACCCCGGGGGGGGGGGAGGGCTTCTCTGCAGCAAAGGTTGGTAAAATCCCTGCAATGTACATAGATACCCCGGGGGGGGGGGAGGGCTTCTCTGCAACAAAGGTTGGTAAAATCCCTGCAATGTACATAGATACCCCGGGGGGGGGGGAGGGCTTCTCTGCAGCAAAGGTTGGTAAAATCCCTGCAATGTACATAGATACCCCGGGGGGGGGGAGGGCTTCTCTGCAGCAAAGGTTGGTAAAATCCCTGCAATGTACATAGATACCCCGGGGGGGGGGGGGGCTTCTCTGCAGCAAAGGTTGGTAAAATCCCTGCAATGTACATAGATACCCCGGGGGGGGGGGGGAGGGCTTCTCTGCAGCAAAGTTTGGTAAAATCCCTGCAATGTACATAGATACCCCGGGGGGGGGGGGGGAGGGTTTCTCTGCAACAATGTTTGGTAAAATCCCTGCAATGTACATAGATACCCCGGGGGGGGGGGGGAGGGTTCTCTGCAACAAAGGTTGGTAAAATCCCTGCAATGTACATAGATACCCCGGGGGGGGGGGAGGGTTTCTCTGCAACAAAGGTTGGTAAAATCCCTGCAATGTACATAGATACCCCGGGGGGGGGGGAGGGTTTCTCTGCAACAAAGTTTGGTAAAATCCCTGCAATGTACATAGATACCCCGGGGGGGGGGAGGGCTTCTCTGCATCAAAGTTTGGTAAAATCCCTGCAATGTACATAGATACCCCGGGGGGGGGGGGTTTCTCTGCAGCAAAGTTTGTTAAAATCCCTGCAATGTACATAGATACCCCGGGGGGGGGAGGGCTTCTCTGCAACAAAGTTTGGTAAAATCCCTGCAATGTACATAGATACCCCGGGGGGGGGGGGAGGGTTTCTCTGCAACAAAGTTTGGTAAAATCCCTGCAATGTACATAGATACCCCGGGGGGGGGGAGGGCTTCTCTGCAACAAAGTTTGGTAAAATCCCTGCAATGTACATAGATACCCCGGGGGGGGGGGAGGGTTTCTCTGCAACAAAGTTTGGTAAAATCCCTGCAATGTACATAGATACCCCGGGGGGGGGGGGAGGGTTTCTCTGCAACAAAGTTTGGTAAAATCCCTGCAATGTACATAGATATCCCGGGGGGGGGGGGAGGGTTTCTCTGCAACAAAGTTTGGTAAAATCCCTGCAATGTACATAGATACCCCGGGGGGGGGGGGCTTCTCTGCAACAATGTTTGGTAAAATCCCTGCAATGTACATAGATACCCCGGGGGGGGGGAGGGCTTCTCTGCAGCAAAGTTTGGTAAAATCCCTGCAATGTACATAGATACCCCGGGGGGGGGGGAGGGTTTCTCTGCAGCAAAGGTTGGTAAAATCCCTGCAATGTACATAGATACCCCGGGGGGGGGGGAGGGCTTCTCTGCAACAAAGTTTGGTAAAATCCCTGCAATGTACATAGATACCCCGAGGGGGGGGGAGGGCTTCTCTGCAACAAAGTTTGGTAAAATCCCTGCAATGTACATAGATACCCCGGGGGGGGGGGTTTCTCTGCAACAATGTTTGGTAAAATCCCTGCAATGTACATAGATACCCCGGGGGGGGGGGGAGGGTTTCTCTGCAACAAAGTTTGGTAAAATCCCTGCAATGTACATAGATACCCCGGGGGGGGGGGAGGGTTTCTCTGCAACAATGTTTGGTAAAATCCCTGCAATGTACATAGATACCCCGGGGGGGGAGGGCTTCTCTGCAACAAAGTTTGGTAAAATCCCTGCAATGTACATAGATACCCCGGGGGGGGGGGTTTCTCTGCAACAATGTTTGGTAAAATCCCTGCAATGTACATAGATACCCCGGGGGGGGGGGGGCTTCTCTGCAACAAAGTTTGGTAAAATCCCTGCAATGTACATAGATACCCCGGGGGGGGGGAGGGTTTCTCTGCAACAAAGTTTGGTAAAATCCCTGCAATGTACATAGATACCCCGGGGGGGGGGGGGGAGGGCTTCTCTGCAACAATGTTTGGTAAAATCCCTGCAATGTACATAGATACCCCGGGGGGGGGGAGGGTTTCTCTGCAACAATGTTTGGTAAAATCCCTGCAATGTACATAGATACCCCGGGGGGGGGGGAGGGTTTCTCTGCAACAATGTTTGGTAAAATCCCTGCAATGTACATAGATACCCCGGGGGGGGGAGGGCTTCTCTGCAACAAAGTTTGGTAAAATCCCTGCAATGTACATAGATACCCCGGGGGGGGGGAGGGCTTCTCTGCAACAAAGGTTGGTAAAATCCCTGCAATGTACATAGATACCCCGGGGGGGGGGAGGGCTTCTCTGCAACAAAGTTTGGTAAAATCCCGGGACATCCAAAAACATCGTTTCACCGCGTTCGCTGAGCTGAATGCAAATTCTTGACTCCCCTGCAAATCGTATCCAACGACGGTCTTTTTTTCTGCGTCTGTTATTCTCCACGCGACCGTTCCAAGTTTTCCGTTTGCCGTACCGGCGGCCGATCTGCGGACCACCATAAAGGTGAAAACACGTTTGCGGCTTTTTTTTTTTCCTCCTTACCTTTTTCTTCTGAGTTTACATAACGATCACATGAGACATAATTAGACTGAAGCCTCTCGGCAGCCGCACACCCCGACGCAGCCATTGTGTTCCCAAGCACCGTGTTTATCGCCGTCGGGGTTTTCAAAATCCATAGCAACCGATTCCTTACCTAAATGTCTCGGCTTTTATCCCAACCGGCAAACGTGGCGACATCATTTTATTTCATTTCTCTTATTTCTTCCGGCGCTGTGAATGCCACATTTTAATGCCAAAAAAAAAAATCCCTCCAAAAGCTTTTTTTTTTTTCGTTTTGTAGGAAAAGAAAAGAAGACTTTTTTTTTGTTTTTTTTGTTTTGTAACTAATTTGCTTTAATTACAGTCTTTAATGTTATTTCTTGTAATTACCACTCTGTTTATTTGGGTGAGAAAAGTAGCAATGCGCCAGTGAGAAGCCATGGAAGCCGAATTCTAGGAGGCTCCGATCTCAACATCTCCTACACGTGTTCTGTCTGCTGACAAAAACAATATATTTTAGTTTTCATTTATTTATATATCATCTCTTTTTGTTAAAGGTTTTCAGGTTACAATGTAAAACATTTCCAGAATAGGTAACAACGGAACAGCAAAGAACCGCGCAGAACATATTGGTACAAGAGTCGCTGGCGTGTAAAATATACAAAATATTAGGGTGCAAATACAAAGAAAATGATACATTCCAGTCTCCAGGAAACTTTAAAAAGGATCCGTATTCCAGAAGTGAAGAATTTGTCTGCGAAACAGACTACGACTACAAGGGGATCTTAGGCGCGAATCCAAACAGTACCCAGGATATCCTAGGAAGAAAGACAATGTGTGACCTGTGTCATTGTGACAAGAGAAAAACTCAAGAAAGAAGTGGCTGTTATATTTATTAAGTACAAAAATTGTGAACATTTACATTTATTTAAAGGGTTTTCTCACTTTGGTTGCTAATACTGATCCCTCTGTGAGGTTCCCCCAGAAAGGTCCTCCAAAACCATGACCATTAATAT
Organism: Staurois parvus; assembly: GCF_062004578.1. Taxonomy (NCBI): domain Eukaryota; kingdom Metazoa; phylum Chordata; class Amphibia; order Anura; family Ranidae; genus Staurois; species Staurois parvus. The sequence goes on along the minus strand of NW_028319945.1, from coordinate 51,958 downwards.
GAATTTCCTTTCCTCACCATCACACCTATTGGAGCTTCTTGGACGATCCATTCCGAAAACCATGACCATTAATATGGATTTCCGTACCTGACCATCACACCTATTGGAGCTTTTTGGACAATCCGTTCCAAAACCATGACCATTAAGATGGACTTCCTTACCTGACCATCACACCTATTGGAACTTCGTGGACAATCCATTCCAAAACCATGACCATTAATATGGACTTCCTTACCTGACCATCACACCTATTGGAGCTTCGTGGACAATCCATTCCGAAAACCATGACCAATAATATGGATTTCCTTACCTGACCATCACACCTATTGGAGCTTCTTGGACGATCCGTTCCAAAACCATGACCATTAATATGGATTTCCTTTCCTCACCATCACACCTATTGGAGCTTCTTGGACACTCCATTCCAAAACCATGACCAATAATATAGATTTCCGTACCTGACCATCACACCTATTGGAGCTTTTTGGACAATCCGTTCCAAAACCATGACCATTAATATGGATTTCCTTTCCTCACCATCACACCTATTGGAGCTTCTTGGACGGATCCATTCCAAAACCATGACTATTAATATGGACTTCCTTACCTGACCATCACACCTACTGGAGCTTCTTGGACGATCCGTTCCAAAACCATGACCAATAATATGGATTTCCGTACCTGACCATCACACCTACTGGAGCTTCTTGGATGATCCGTTCCAAAACCATGACCATTAATATGGCCTTCCTTTCCTGACCATCACACCTATTGGAGCTTCTTAGACAATCCATTCCAAAACCATGACCATTAATATGGATTTCCGTACCTGACCATCACACCTATTGGAGCTTTTTGGACAATCCGTTCCAAAACCATGACCATTAATATGGATTTCCTTACCTGACCATCACACCTATTGGAGCTTCTTGGACAATCCATTCCAAAACCATGACCATTAATATGGATTTCCTTTCCTCACCATCACACCTATTGGAGCTTCTTGGACAACCCATTCCAAAACCATGACCAATAATATGGATTTCCGTACCTGACCATCACACCTATTGGAGCTTCTTGGACAATCCATTCCAAAACCATGACCAATAATATGGATTTCCTTACCTGACCATCACACCTATTGGAGCTTCTTAGACAATCCATTTCAAAACCATGACCATTAATATGAATTTCCTTACCTCACCATCACGTCTATTGGAGCTTCTTGGACAATCCATTCCAAAACCATGACCAATAATATGAATTTCCTTACCTCACCATCACACCTATTGGAGCTTCTCGGACAATCCATTCCAAAACCATGACCATTAATATGGACTTCCTTTCCTGACCATCACACCTATTGGAGCTTCTTAGACAATCCATTCCAAAACCATGACCATTAATATGGATTTCCTTACCTGACCATCACACCTATTGGAGCTTCTTAGACAATCCATTCCAAAACCATGACCATTAATATGGATTTCCTTACCTTGATCATCACACATATAAGCTTGTAGGAAATCCCATTTTTAACCATGATCCTTAGTATGGAGTTGCCTGCCACCTTCTCCTACCATTGTCATTAAAATGGTTTGCCTACCTTGATCATCCTATCTTTATAATCTTGTAGGACATCCCATTCTTAAACCATTGCCATTAGTATGGAGTTGCCTCTCACCTTATCCTACCATGGCTATTAATATGGAGTTGTCCCCCACCTTCTCCTACCATGGCCATTAGTATGGAGTTGCCCCTCACCTTCTCCTACCACCATGGCCATTAGTATGGAATTGCCCCTCACCTTCTCCTACCACCATGGCCATTAGTATGGAATTGCCCCTCACCTTCTCCTACCATTGCCATTAGTATGGAGTTGCCTCTCACCTTCTCCTACCATGGCCATTAATATCGAGTTGTCCCCCACCTTCACCTACCATGGCCATTAATATCGAGTTGTCCACCACCTTCTCCTATCATGGCCATTAGTATGGTGTTGCCCCTCACTTTCTTCTACCATGGCCATTAGTATGGAGTTTGCCCTTTGTTGCCGCTATAACAGCCTCCACTATTCTGGGAAGGCATTCCACCAGATTGTGGAAAGTGTCTTTGGGAATTTGTGCCCCTTTGTGGGGTCAGGTACTGATGTTGGATGAGAAGACCTGGCTCATGTTCAGCATTCCAATTCATCCCAAAGGCAAGGTTTGCAGTAGGGTTGAGGTCAGGACTCAGTGCAGGACACTCAAGTTCCCCCATACCAAACCCATCAAACCATCTCTTTATAGAGCTGGCTCTGCTTTTCTGGGAAGGCTTCCTGCAAAATGTTGGTGCATTTGTGGGAATTTGTGTCCAATTAACCAGAGAAACATTTGTGAGGTCAGGTACTGAAGTTAAATGAGAAGACCTGGCTCATAATTGGTATTTCAATTCATCCTAAAGGTGTTCAGTAGAGTTAAGGTCAGCGCTCTGTGAAGAATGATCGAGTTCCTCCACACCCAACTGGTCATACCATGTCTCTATCACTCCAGGGCTTGAAATCATGTTGCTGTGACCATTTGCAATTCATCAGTTATAGGTGGTTAATATTAAGAGCTACATCATACCAGAGCTATGAGTATCAGCATCAAAATAGATATATAGGTAATGTATTCTAAATATATGGACAACAACATCCCAATGTCATCCCAGTAAACCCAATGTAATGGATGCCCATGCATTGCAGAATATGCCCCCAGTACATATGGGGACAACCTCCCCTTGGAACACTAAAAGAGGAAAATAAAAAGTTTTCTGTTGGAGGTTCACTTATTGTGTAGATGGAAGGAACTTGGGAGATCCAGACCCATGTGTTCAGAGAATACTGAAAGTTTGTAAACCCCTCACCAGCACACCTATATGAGCTTTTTGGACATCCCCTTCCAAAACTATGACCATTAATATATGGAGTTGCCACCTTTGTGGCTGTAATATCCTCCACTCTTCTGGAAAGACTTTACACAAGATTTTGGAGGGTGTATGTGGGAATTTGTCCCATGTGTGAGGTCAGGTACTGATGTTGGATGAGAAGACCTGGCTCATCATCAGTGTTTCAATGCATCCAAAAGGTGCTCAGTAGGGTTGAGGTCAGGTCTCTGTGCAAGACACTTGAGTTCCTCCACACCAAACTGGTCAAACCATGTTTGTATGGAGCTAGCTTTGTACACAGGGGCACATGTTAGCACCAACATGGCGGTTAATAGCTTTGGCAATGGCTTTGATAACCACAGTAATAACATACAGTAGCTTTGTTGACATGTTTATAGCTCTGTATACTCCTACACTACATGACTAAGATTGGTGAATACTTGGCCATCATACATATATGAGTTTGTTGGCCATCCCATTCCAAAACCATAGACATAATATGGAGTACCACACCTCCTCCCCCCATGGTCATTAATATGGAGTTGACCCAACTTTCTGGCTGTAACATCCTCCACTCTTTGTGGAAGGCTTTCAACAAGATATTGGAGGGTGTCTGTTTGTGTCCATTTGTGAGGTCAGGTACTGATGTTGTATGAGAAGACCTGGTTCACAATCCGCATTCCAATTCATCCCAAAGGTGTTCAGTTGAGGTCAGGGCTCTGAAGGCCACTCAGGTTCCTCCACACCAAACTGGTCAGACGATGTCTTTATGGAGATGTTGGATTAGAAGACCTGGCTCATTCCAATTCAGTTGTGGTCAGGGCTCTGAAGGCCACTCAGGTTCCTCCATACCAAGATGGTCACACCATGTCTTTATGGAGCTGGCTTTGTACAAAGGGGAAGAGAAAAAAGTTTTCACCAAACTGGTTGGGAGAGCCCAATTGTCTACAACGTCTTTGTATGATGTAGCGACAACATTTTTCATCAAATGAACCCTGCAGCAGCTGTGGGTCTTCTTTGTAATGAAAGTTTGGTTTGTCAGGAGCTCCCACCTCTAGAAAGAGTGAGAAATCTAAGAAGCCAAATCTACCGAAATGTTAGTTCAGATGGACCCTCTTCTGGCTGCATTCTTCGGTGAATTGCTCGTGTTTCTTCCTATAATATCACTGCTGACTGTGAGATGAATGAGCTTGTGCAGATTTATCATCCCCGATCCTTCTTGGGATGAGATTACAACATGCTGGCTTCTCACACTGAGCACAGAACAATATTTGCACAGAAGAAATATAAGAGACTTCCATTCATTCCCCAGAAAGAGGGGATAATAGAAGAATCAGAATGGCTTTACTTCTCTGCTATGGAAATCTCATCAGCCAATCATCACCTGTCAGCTTTCATTTTCATCTTGTACCATTCACTGTCCAGAAACCCTCACAGCTATTTTAATCCTCCCTCCCGCCCCTTCAGTCTTGCACAGGTGTACCGGCGTCTCTACTGGACTGGAACGGCTTCCTCTGATATCACTGCACACTGTGAGCTTCTCACAAAGTGAATTAGAAGCTGCAGCAAGTCAGATAGATCTCCACCTCATTTCCTGGCTGGAGGACATCCAGCATCATCCAGACCTTTCCTCTCCTCTGTGTTTGATTTGCCATTTCATTAATTGGATTTCTATTTCTGTGAGGTCAGGTACTGATGCTGAATTAAAAGACCTGACTCACATGCTGGAACCCACGTTGGGCACCAAAAAAAAGATCTGGCTCACCATTGGCAATCCAATTCAACTGAAAGGTGTTCAGTAGGGTTGAGGTCAGGGCTCTGTATTGGACACTCGAGTTCCTCCACACCAAACTGGTCAAAACACATCTTTATAGAGTTGTCTGTGTACCCAGAAGACCTGGCTTGCCATTGGTATTCCAATTCATCCCAAAGGTGTTCAGTAGGGTTGAGGTCAGGGCTCTGTATTGGACACTCGAGTTCCTCCACACCAAACTGGTCAAAACACATCTTTATAGAGTTGTCTGTGTACCCAGAAGACCTGGCTTGCCATTGGTATTCCAATTCATCCCGATGGTGTTCAGTAGGGCTGAGGTCAGGGCTCTGTGCAGGACACTCCAGTTCTTCCACCCCAGACTGGTCAAACCAAGACCTAGCTCACAATCTGTGTTCCAATGAATGAAAAAGGTGTTCAGAAGATTTGCGGTCAGGTATTGATGTTGAAGGAGAAGACCTGATTCACAGCCAGCTTTCTAATTCATCCCAAATGTGTTCAGTAGGGTTGAGGTCGGGGCTCAGTACAGGACACTCGAGTTCCTCCGCAACAAACTGGTCCTCCATGTCTTTATGGAGCCGGCTTTGTACACGGGGGACAGTCATGGGGGAACAGAAAAGGGTCTTCACCAAACTGTCACCACAAGGCTGGAAGAGCCCAATTGTCTACAATGTCTTTGTATGATGGAGGATTACCAGGACTCTTTTAATGTGTCTGTATGCAAATCCAAAACATTTTTTTATTTTTAGATTTCAAAAAGATCAAAACGGTCAGACCCTCCCTGTCAGCGTGCTATAGGGGAGATTTTCCTTAACTTCCTGTTCCAGATACACAGCAGGAATTAAGATTTTTTTTTTCCAGCTAGTTCCGTGTTCATCCTTAACCCCTTCACGCGGGCGTCACACAAACATGCGGCCTCACAGAACTGGGCTTTTTTCCGTGGGGCCGCATCTAACGATCGGGACCCGGGACTCCCGATTCCGGGTCACATGATCACTGTGATAGCCTCTGATTGGCTATCACAGTGATCAGTCACTGTGCATCCCGACCCCCTTGTTTTTTCTGTCTCTATGAATAGAGAAGAGAGATACATTGTATCATTATATACATTCTATTATACATTGTATCATTATATACATTCCATTATACATTGTATCATTATATACATTCTATTATACATTGTATCATTATATACACCCTATTATACATTGTATCATTATATACATTCTATTATACATTGTATCATTATATACATTCTATTATACATTGTATCATTATATACACACCCTATTATACATTGTATCATTATATACATCCCATTCACTGGAGATGTCAGTGACACCAAGTCACTCCCCCCCCCCCCCAGTGTCAGAATGTCCGTCGCAGTCCTGCAGTCACTGATTGCCGCCATTACTAGTAGAAAAATAAAAAATCCCATCCTATACCGCTAATTGTATTCATTTACACGTATCGGGATTTTTTTCAGCAAAGACACGGAGCAGAATACATTTTGGCCAAAATGTATGAAGAAATTTAATTTTTTACATTTTTTTTACTGGACACGTTTAATAACAAAAAGTCCAAAATATAGTTTTTTTCTCAAAATAGTTGGTCTTTTTTTGCTTATAGCGCAAAAAATAAAAAATGTACAGCTGATCAAATACCACCGAAAGAAAGCTCTAATTGTGGGAAAAAAGGATGTAAAATGAATTTGGGTGCAGCGTTGCATGACCGTGCAATTGTCAGTTAAAGTACCGCAGTGCTGTAACGCAAAAAAATTGCCTGGTCAGGAAGGTGGGGGGGGGGGGGGGAATCCTCTGGAAGGGGACGGGGGGATCCTTTGGAGGGGGAGAGGGAGGGGGGGAATCCTATGGAAGGGGAGAGGAAGGGGGGGAATCCTCTGGAAGGGGACGGGGGGATCCACTGGAGGGGGAGAGGGAGGGGGGGAATCCTCTGGAGGGGGAGGGGGGAATCCTCTGGAGGGGGAGAGGGAGGGGGGAATTCTCTGGAGGGGGAGGGGGGAATCCTCTGGAGGGGGAGAGGGAGGGGGGAATTCTCTGGAGGGGGAGAGGAAGGGGGGAATCCTCTGGAAGGGGACGGGGGGATCCTCTGGAGGGGGAGAGGAAGGGGGGGAATCCTTTGGAGGGGGAGATGATGGGGGGAATCCTCTGGAGGGGGAGAGGAAGGGGGGGAATCCTCTGGAGGGGGAGAGGAAGGGGGGAATCCTCTGGAAGGGGATGGGGGGATCCTCTGGAGGGGGAGAGGGAGGGGGGAATCCTCTGGAAGGGGAAGGGGGGATCCTCTGGAGGGGGAGAGGGAGGGGGGGAATCCTCTGAAGAGGGAGAGGGAGGGGGGAATCCTCTGGAAGGGGACAGGGTGGGTGATCCTCTGGAGGGGGAGAGGGAGAGGGGATCCTCTGGAAGGGGATGGGTGGGATCCTCTGAAGGGGGAGAGGGAGGGGGGGAATCCTATGGAAGGGGAGAGGAAGGGGGGAATCCTCTGGAAGGGGACGGGGGGATCCACTGGAGGGGGAGAGGGAGGGGGTGAAATCTTCTGGAGGGGGAGGGGGGGGATCCTCTGGAGGGGGAGAGGGAGGGGGGAATCCTATGGAGGGGGAGAGGAAGGGGGGGAATCCTCTGGAAGGGGACGGGGGGATCCACTGGAGGGGGAGAGGGAGGGGGGGGGATCCACTGGAGGGGGAGAGGGATGGGGGGGAATTCTCTGGAGGGGGAGAGGAAGGGGGGAATCCTCTGCAAGGGGACGGGAGGGGGAGAGGAAGGGGGGAATCCTCTGCAAGGGGACGGGGGGGGGGATCCTCTGGAGGGGGAGAGGGAGGGGGGGAATCCTCTGGAGGGGGAGAGGAAGGGGGGAATCCTCTGGAAGGGGATGGGGGATCCTCTGGAGAGGGAGAGGGAGGGGGGAATCCTCTGGAGGGGGAGAGGAAGGGGGGAATCCTCTGGAAGGGGACGGGGGGATCCTCTGGAGGGGGAGAGGGAGGGGGGAATCCTCTGGAAGGGGACAGGGTGGGGATCCTCTGGAGAGGGAGAGGGGATCCTCTGGAAGGGGATGGGGGGGATCCTCTGAAGGGGGAGAGGGAGGGGGGGAATCCTCTGGAAGGGGACAGGGTGGGGATCCTCTGGAGGGGGAGAGGGAGGGGGGAATCCTCTGGAAGGGGACAGGGTGGGGATCCTCTGGAGGGGGAGAGGGAGGAGGGGGAATCCTCTGGAAGGGGACAGGGTGGGGATCCTCTGGAGGGGGAGAGGGAGGAGGGGGAATCCTCTGGAAGGGGACAGGGTGGGGATCCCCTGGAGGGGGAGAGGGAGGGGGGATCCTCTGGAGGGCGAGGGGTTAAAGAAGTCATCCATGTAGTTCGTTGACCATCTGCTTAGTTACTTATGTTTAGATACATACTTTATGTGAAGCCCGGTGGAGTCCCGGTGAAGTCCCGGTGGAGTCCCGGTGGAGTCCCGGTGAAGTCCCGGTGGAGTCCTGGTGAAGTCCCGATGGAGTCCCGGTGAAGTCCCGGTGGAGTCCCGGTGAAGTCCCGATGGAGTCCCGGTGGAGTCCCGGTGGAGTCCATAACGAATCATTTCAGTCTGACTTGCTCTAGGAGTATCTTCTTCTGCAGAAGGTCGGATTTGGGAAAAGGATCCACCAACTACAGTAGAGGCCATCTCTGGTTCCGGGGGGACTTTGTCCCGGACATTTGGGGTTCTAGTATCTGGCATCAATGTGGTTACCATGGAAATGATGAAGGCCAGAAGGGGCGGCCATTCCCTCTAAGCCGTGGAAGATCTGCCTCTTCTTGATGCAGAAACTTTTCTCCTCGACTTTCCCCTCCAGTTAGGAGACAACGTTTTGTGAACATTTAATAACTATAATTCTGAGTTGCATTCAGGTGGCGGCAGTGGGTGGGAACTTCAGGAGGCGGCAGTGGGTGGGAACTTCAGGTGGCGGCAGTGGGTGGGAACTTCAGGAGGCGGCAGTGGGTGGGAACTTCAGGTGGCGGCAGTAGGTGGGAACTTCAGGTGGCGGCAGTAGGTGGGAACTTCAGGTGGCGGCAGTGGGTGGGAACTTCAGGTGGCGGCAGTGGGTGGGAACTTCAGGTGGCGGCAGTAGGTGGGAACTTCAGGTGGCGGCAGTGGGTGGGAACTTCAGGTGGCGGCAGTGGGTGGGAACTTCAGGTGGCGGCAGTGGGTGGGAACTTCAGGTGGTGGCAGTGGGTGGGAACTTCAGGTGGCGGCAGTGGGTGGGAACTTCAGGTGGCGGCATTGGGTGGGAACTTCAGGTGTTGGCAGTGGGTGGGAACTTCAGGTGGCGGCAGTGGGTGGGAACTTCAGGAGGCGGCAGTGGGTGGGAACTTCAGGTGGCGGCAGTAGGTGGGAACTTCAGGTGGCGGCAGTGGGTGGGAACTTCAGGTGTTGGCAGTGGGTGGGAACTTCAGGTGGCGGCAGTGGGTGGGAACTTCAGGTGGCGGCAGTGGGTGGGAACATGAGTCAGTAATCAGCAAATTGTCGCTTCCCAAAGCTCGCATCCCTCTATAATATCTATAATACGTTATTTACTGTATAATAGAAACATAAAAGATGTAAATTACGGCCGGAGAAAGCTGAAGCTGATTGTGTATTTTTATACCTACCTGTTCCGGGGGTCCCCAGGTGCGTCATGTGACGTGCTGCTTTCTCTTCTCCAACGCTGGGCAGTCTACGATGATGCCGAGAATGGCATGGCCATGATGACGTCATTGTGTGGGATGGATGATGTGATGACACCAGATCAGGGGGGCGGGTCCATGACGCCCTGCACTCACAGGAGCTCCTCAGTCTTCCATTCATTACAGAAGATTGAGGACATCTTGTAGCAGAATAGATATCCATTCTGGGGACAGCTCTGGATTGAAGGTGTTTTGCCGCCTGGGCATCTGTTTTCAGTTAAAGGACAGCTCTGCGTTGGATTCAGGCTGCGCTTTATTGACCACCTGATCCGATACTCACCTTCATCCTTGATCCGGAGATCTTGATTTAGCCTTTCTTCTAAAATAGGGACACTATTGGAGGTTGGCCGGACTGACACCTTGGCAATCTAGAAGCTTAGGAATCTCCTGTGGTGTCATGAATGTGTCTCTTATAGAAGACAACTCCAAAGTGTTGTCAAGATGGCACTTAGTAGGTGTCAGCAATGTGTCCAGAATCTTTCCCTCTATGGTTGTGGCTTGCTGGGATCTGAGATCCACATTCGGTGGGAATGCCTCATGGAACACGGTGCTGAAGCTCATCTACAGAGGTACTGGTAGGTATGTTCCCAGAACCCCACCATGTGCATTGTTCAATGATTCCCCCCAGGGGACACCTAAACCAGCGTTTTTCAACCACTGTGCCGCGGCACACTAGTGTGCCGTGAGTTATTGTCTGGTGTGCCGTGGGAAAAATTGCAATTTCATCCGTAACATGTGGCCTCGGCTCACAAATAGACCAATCATTAGAACAGCAATGGGCAAACTACGGCCCGGCGGACCTTTTAATCCGGCCCGCGGAGCGTGATACTGTCAGGATGATCTGTCCCCCTCGACGTATCTGCGCATGTGCCGGAGATCGCCGATCGGCTGCTAATGCCTGAAACTGGCACATGCGCAGATACGTCGAGGGGGACAGATCCTCATAGGAGACAGATTTTCATGCTACACCGGAACGGCGAGAGGAACGGAGCAAAGGTAAGTGAATTGACACAGGGGGGGCTTGGGGACTTAATATGGGGGATGAATTAATATGGGGGATGAATTACTATGGGGGATGAATTACTATATGGGGGATGAATTACTATGGGGGATGAATTACTATATGGGGGATGAATTACTATGGGGGATGAATTACTATATGGGGGATGAATTACTATATGGGGGATGAATTACTATATGGGGGATGAATTACTATATGGGGGATGAATTACTATATGGGGGATGAATTACTATGGGGAATGAATTACTATATGGGGGATGAATTACTATGGGGGATGAATTACTATGGGGGATGAATTACTATATGGGGGATGAATTACTATATGGGGGATGAATTACTATATGGGGGATGAATTACTATGGGGGATGAATTACTATATGGGGGATGAATTACTATAGGGGGGATGAATTACTATGGGGGATGAATTACTATATGGGGGATGAATTACTATGGGGGATGAATTACTATATGGGAGATGAATTACTATATGGGGCATGAATTACTATGGGGGATGAATTACTATGGGGGATGAATTACTATGGGGGATGAATTACTATATGGGGGATGAATTACTATATGGGGGATGAATTACTATATGGGGGATGAATTACTATGGGGGATGAATTACTATATGGGGGATGAATTACTATAGGGGGGATGAATTACTATGGGGGATGAATTACTATATGGGGGATGAATTACTATGGGGGATGAATTACTATATGGGGGATGAATTACTATAGGGGGGATGAATTACTATATGGGGGATGAATTACTATATGGGGGATGAATTACTATGGGGGATGAATTACTATATGGGGGATTAATTACTATATGGGGGATGAATTACTATATGGGGGATGAATTACTATATGGGGGATGAATTACTATATGGGGGATGAATTACTATATGGGGGATGAATTACTATGCTTACTATGGGGGAATATTACTATACTTACTATGGATGACACATACACATCATTCATCTACTCTTGGTCCGGCCCCCGGGTCCAATTATAAAATAGTTTATTATTTCATAATAAAGTAATTATAAAATAATTTCTTTGTGTTTGATTCCTATTCAAGAGAATTACTTTATATATAGTCAATATAGGCACAGAGGTAAATTTTTTTAACATTTTCTAATGGTGGTGTGCCTCGTGATTTTTTTCATGAAAAAAGTGTGCCTTTGCACAAAAAAGGTTGAAAAACACTGACCTAAACATCCTCAATCCTTGGTATTCTTTATGGTCTGGCAGACAAAATCCCAATTTCTTGGGCCTGGAGGAATCCAGTGACCTCTTCTCCTGTGGTCAACCATTCGGTGTCTGACCCATGAAGTGTTGGCCAGTATACAAAAAGACAAGCAACAACATTTGGAAAAGACACGGATCCCCTGGGTTGAATTCATTGGTCCTTGATATCATAGCCTTGTGTTTACTCCGGGGGCCCCACTTCTTTCCTGCTCCAAGACGGAACACTGCGTATTCTTCTTTTTTTTCTGGTCTTTCTTCTCTGCTTTTCCTTTCTGCTCTACTGGGACCTTTGGCCAATCTCAACTCTTGTCTTGGTTTCTCTCATGTGGCAATCATTGAGGTCATCAAGTATAAGAGGTGGAACAAAAAAAATATTTAGACACCAAGAGATGGCAGCACCAGGCTGCACACACAGTCACAGGGAGTACCGACCTTCATAAGTCAGTGTGCCAATAGACATCGTCCTGTGTACATTGGGAGCTGTGCCACTGGTGCTTTTCCTCATGGACGGCAAGTTGGAACAAAGCGCCAACGTGAGATTCTGCGTGAAGCCGGGCAAATCGCTGGATCTTCGCCATGTTGTCAAAGTGGCGACCTTTGCGCTGGATCTTCATCTTCAGGAGGACATTTTCGAGGGTTGAGCTTATTGAAGGTCTTCCTGATCTCTTATCATCTTCCAGTGATGTTGTTCAGCTCTTGAAGTGGGCGTGCCACTCAGAACACCTCAAACGACGTATTGCAGCATCGCCGTAAACATGCCGAATCATGTCAGACATCTCTCACAGAATTTCACGTTCGTTCTTTGTTCTAACTTGCTCTCCATGATGAAATTGCAGACGTGGTAACACATGTGGTCAGAATAGCACCAGCCGCGCAGCTCCCGATGTACACAGGATGATGTCTTTTGGCACACTGACTTACGAAGGTTGGTGCTCCCTGTGACTGTGTGTGTGTGTGTGCAGCTTTGTGCTGCCATCTGTTGGCGTATTAGGAAACTAGTCTAGAAACATTTAGATACCACCTTGTAGTTACCTCAGAACTCTTTATGGGCGCACCGCCTCATATCTGGTTATCGTCTCAACCAATCGTAAAGTGATTCCCGCTTCCTGATTGGCGTATGTATGTATTCATCCTTCGGAAATGGCGCTGATATCTGCCATCGCTGCAGCCAACATCAAGATATCATTTACTTAGATCAAGCAATTCCCTACAAGGTAAAAGTGATCAGAGCAGCTAAACAGCCTCCCGATCACTGTTACAGGTAGCAGGAGGGGCTCCCCTCCCCCCTCCATCCTCTGTCTCAGCAGGAGGAGCCCGGTACCGGTGTGACCGGCCGGACCTGATGGCCGAGACAAACTAAGAGGAATTACCGATCTCAATGTTATCAGATGCCTTGAAGGGCAGATGAGAGATCTGGGGTCTAATGGACCCTCCCTAAAGAGGACCTGTCATGGCCCAGCCTATCACAAGGGATGTTGCTCATTCCTTGTGGTAGCAATAAAGTTGATAGAAAAAAAATTTAAGGTACAGTGTAAATAAAATGTAAGCAAAACAATAAAATTAAAACATTTTTAGAGCACCGCCCCCGCCCCCGCTCATACACAAATGCAAACATGCACATGGGTCTCGCGTGTGTATGTAAATGGTGACCGCACCCCACATGTGAGGTATCCCCGCGAGCGTCGGAGCGAAAGCAATGATTCTAGCAGCAGACCTCCTGTGTGACTCCAAACTGGTAACTTGTAAAGGTGTCACCTATGGAGACTTTTAGGTTCCCGTAGCGCAGGGGTGTCACACTCCATTCCATGGTGGGCCGTATCAGCATTATGGTGGCCCTCAAAGGACGGTTGTATCTGTTAGAATAGATGTCCAGAGCCCCCCCACTCCCCCCATTACATCAGATGTCAAGAATCCCACACCCTCCCTAACATCACCGTGTACCCCCTTTGGGGGCGGAGCTGGAAATCAGAAAGTGCCGGGTCTGGAGGAGGACCAGAGGAGGAGTGGAGTCAGTTACCAGAGTCTGCTGAATGCTGAGACCAGGGGAGGCAGAGATGAGGGGGTGCTGCAGCTGCACTGAGAGGTGCAGGATTTGGCAGAGGAGTTCTGTTCTCCTCTCTGCTGCCAACTGCTGAGACAAGGTGGGGGCGGAGACAAGGGGGTACCTGCCGGAGAGGTACAAGGGCCACATGAAATGGCCTGGAGGGCTGGATTTGGCCCGTGGGCCTTGTGTTTGACACCTGTGCCATAGCGTGTCGCCATTCCATGGGCGTGTGCAATTTTAAATCTTGACATGTTTGGTATCTATTTACTCGACGTAACTTCATCTTTTTGGTATTACATTGTGTTTGCGTTCGCTGAAACTCATTCAAGTGTATTATTTTTCCTGAAAATTTGAACTGCTGTGCAAATATCATGCCACAAAAAAATTGCCACGACCACCATAATGTTCTCCGGGGTTTCTGCGTACAAAATATAAAATGTTGGGGAGTTTTAAGTCATTTTGTAGCAAAAAGATAAAAAAATGCCGATTTTTCCACATCTGTGAGAAATGCCAGGATTGGCCGGTCTGGAGGTGGTTAGAGACCATTGAAAGCAAAACTGCAACTGCCGCCATTTCCTTCTCCGGGGTCCCTGCGTTCAGGACATTCCAGCTCTCTCATAGGCTGGCTGATGGGGGGGTGTGTACGTACAAAGCCCCCCCCCCCCCCATGATGGGTCCCTTTATCCGGGTGTGCTACACATCATTGGTTATATCAACACAACTACATCTCCATAATGAGAACATTTCAGCAGTATGGTCGCCCTCAAAGGGCCGGTTGTATCCATAGGACTAGATGTCCACCCCCCCCCCTTACACCGGATGTCAAGAGCTCCCCTCCCCCCACCATCAGAAGTCAAGGGTCCCCCACCCTCCTTTACATCACAGTGCACCCCACTGACCTTGTCATGCTGCCAGGAAGAAACTGGGGGTGGAGCTGGAAAGCAGAAAGTGCAGGGTCTGCAGGAGGACCAGAGGAGGGCTGGAGTCAACTGAATGCTTAGACCAGGGGAGGCGGAGACAAGGGGGTGCTGGGGTTACACAGAGAGGTGCAGGATCTGTAGGAGAAGCTCTGTCTTCTTCTCTGCTGCCGACTGCTGAGACAAGGTGGGGCGGAGACGAGGGGGTGCTGCGGTTGCACAGAGAGGCACAGGATCTGTAGGAGAAGTTCTGTCCTCCTCTCTGCTGCCCACTGTCTATGACAAGGAGGGGGTGGAGACAAGGGAGTGCTGCAGTTGCAGAGAGGTGCAGGATCAGTTCTGTTCTTTCTCTCTGCTGCCGACTACTGAGACAAAGTGGGGGCGGAGGCGAGGGAGTGCTGCGGATGCACAGAGAGGTGCAGGATCTGTAGGAGAAGTTCTGTCCTCTCTCAGCTACCAACTGATGAGAAAAGGGGGGGCGGAGACAAGGGGGTGCTGCAGTTGCACAGAGAGGTGCAGGATCTGTAGGAGAAGTTCTGTTCTCCTCTTTACTGCTGACTGATGAGACAAAGTGGGGCAGAGACAAAGAAGTACTGCAATTGCACAGAGAGGTGCAGGATCGGTAGGAGAAGTTCTGTCCTTCCTCTCTGCTGCCGACTACTGAGACAAGGTGGGGGCGGAGATGAGGGAATGCTACGGTTTCATAGAGAGGTGCAGCATCTGTAGGAGGAGTTCTATCCTCCTCTTTGCTGCTGACTGCTGGGACAAGGTGGGGGCAGAGACAAGGGGTGCTGCAGTTTCATAGAGAGGTGCAGGATCTGTAGGATGAGTCCTGTCCTCCTCTCTGCTGCCAACTGTTAAGACAAGGTGGGGGCGGAGATGTGGGGGTGCTGCGGTTGCACAGAAAGGTGCAGGATCTGTAGGAGAAGCTCTGTCTTCTTCTCTGCTGCCAACTGATGAGGCAAGGTGGGGGCGGAGATGAGGGGGTGCTGCGGTTGCAGAAAGGTGCAGGATCTGTAGGAGAAGCTCTGTCTTCTTCTCTGCTGCCAACTGGTGAGACAAGGTGGGGGCGGAGATGTGGGGGTGCTTCGGTTGCAGAAAGGTGCAGGATCTGTAGGAGAAGCTCTGTCTTCTTCTCTGCTGCCAACTGGTGAGGCAAGGTGGGGGCAGAGATGTGGGGGTGCTGCGGTGCACAGAAAGGTGCAGGATCTGTAGGAGAAGCTCTGTCCTCCTCTCTGCTGCCAACTGATGAGGCAAGGTGGGGGCAGAGATGTGGGGGTGCTGCGGTGGCCGGAGAGGTGAGAGGGCAGCTGTAAATGGTCTGGTGAGCCAGATTCGGCCTTGTGTTGGACATATACGGTCTATGTCGAGTCTTAATATCTGAATCTTTTCTCCAGGCCTGCTGGTATGTGGATTTGGTCTTCTCCACCATTATGAAAAGAAACCCTTCTAGCAATACTTGATAAAAAAGCAATCTTTGGCCGGCCAAATGCCGGATGTTTGTTTTCTATACGGACCCCAGAAAGCGGTTTTGCTGGTCAGGATAAAAGGTCCAACTCGCTGGATTTAGAGTCAACACTTAATGTAGTCACCCTACGATGAGACTTAAAAAGCGATAAAATACGTCCAACGATGAAAAGGCCGAAAGTCTTTTTTCCTGAACGGTATTTCTTCTTTCTGTAATGATGTTATAATACGTCTCGGCTGCCGGCGGCAGAGTGCTGAGCTCAGCGTGAAGTGCGGAATATTTACTTTCCTCCGGAATAATCTTCCTCTATTATCTGCACATCGAAGATCCGCCACCTTAGCGGAAAATTAAGCAGGAATTTCCTTCGCAGCGGAATCCGCCAGACGTGATCCGATCCACTCGCGTGATATAATAGCGTGTAGAAACATACGTGGAATGTGCATGGTAGGGCACCGCCATATGCCAGCTGACACCGCCGTACATATTGTCGCCATGCGTCAGGAGGCACCCCAGGGGGGCGGTTTGGTCATCAGGCGTAAAAAAAGAAAAAGTCGATGTGCATACCTGGCCTACGGATCGCTCATTGAAATGGAGATATATGTATGCGGAGGGATTGTGCGGGAGACGTTTCACACATAAATGGCTGACATCAGCTGTGACAGGTGAGACGGCGCTGAAAAGGGGCCATATATATTTATGAGGCAAAAGATAATGGAAACTTTGAATGCGTGGTGAGGCCATGTTGGCGTGCGCTAATTGTGCAGATGCTGTGCGATTCTACAAAGCCCGGGAACGGTGTAGGCAGGTGCAGTTAGCCTTCCCGCCTGTAGGTGGCTCTGTGCCATTACTGCATGGGGAAGGGGAGCCTCATAGGGGAAGTGATCCCTTAGCGATTCCATACAATGCCTTGAGAGAAGTGGTCTGAATGGATACAGAATTCTGCAGAGACTTCAGCAGCCATCTTGGGTGAGGGAACCTTTAAAATTAGGGAACCCACATCATTTTGGTGCACTTCCGGCAAGTGTACAGTCTGGGGCAGGAGCCCACTTGTGAGGGACAGTACTAAACATTGGGGAAGGTTCCGGTGGAGTAGGGACACCTCAGGACAGGCTCCATGGTCAATGCTAATACTCCAGGGGTAGGAACGGAGACATGGAATCAGTGGAAACTGCTAAATTGTCCTACAATTCATGAATGAAGGCTACCTCTGCTAGCATGGTATGGTAGGTCAGTCACGGGGAAAGGATCAGTTATAGGGAGACCATAAGCAACACTGCTCACTGTTCTCCTTGCTGGAGAGGAAGCTGTACCTGAGGACTTGCAGTGCAAGGATCTCCCTGCTTCTGTTTCCTCCATTCTGTGGATCTGTAGTTCCTCCATCTCTTTCCTTACCCCACCAGCAGTGGTGTATTTACCACAAGGCAAACAAGGCACTTGCCTAGGGTGGTATTTTTCAGGGGGGCAGCACCTCCCCCCAGAAGAAAGGAGGGAAGAAGGGACACACACGCCAAGGGAACCAGGTGGGATCCGAGAGAGGCTGCGGGCTGCTTGATGGTGATGTATATAGAGCCTGACTCTCGTTCCCGGGGATGTCTGGAGCTGTGAAGGGTGTCTTTCTCTCTATTGCCCAGGGGGGGGTTAATGGAAGGCTCTCCCAGGTGGTGGGCAGGGGTGTTGTTGGTCAATATCAGGCTCTCTCCATAGGAGGGGTAAGGGGGGGTAGTGTTGGTTTGTGACCGTGGGGGCAGACGATCTTTGTGTTGCCTAGGGCAGCACAAAACCTAAATACACCATTTCCCACCAGTCATCAGATCACCAGTCTTTAGGGGGCAGCTCCGACATGAGGAAGCAAAGCCCTGCTTCTCCACCAAGATGGCCAAATCCACACAGAGACATAGTGCCAAACAAGTCATTTTAGGTTGGTAACAGGGAAAGGATCAGGTATAGGGAGACCATAAGCAATACTGATGGCTAAACCTACTACTGTACTGCTCACTGTTCTCCTTGCTGGAGAGGAAGCTGTACCTGAGGATCTGCACTGCATGGATCTCCCTGCTTCTTCTTCATCCATTCTGTGAATCTGTACTTCCTCCATCTCTATCATTACCCCACCAGTCACCGGATCACCAGTAATCAGGGGGGCAGCTCTGACATGAGGAATCAAAGCCCTGCTTCTTTACCAAGATGGCCGAATCCACACAGAGAGAGTGCAAAACAAGGCATGTTAGGTCAATACCAGGGAAAGGATCACGTATAGGGAGACCTGAGGACCTGTACTGCAAGGATCTCTCTGCGTCTTCATCCATCCTTAAAATCTGCACTTCCTCTGTCTCTATCATTACCAAACCAATCATCAGATCACCAATCATCAGGGGGGAAACTCTGTCAAGAGGAAGCAAAACCCTGCTTTTCTACCAAGATGACCAACTCCACATAGAGACATTGTCATGAACAAGGCATGGTAGGTCGGTAATAGGTAAAGTGTCAGTTATAGGGAGATCACCAACTATACTGGTGGCAAGTCCTACTACTGCACTTATCACTTTTCTCCTTTGCTGGAGAGGAGGCTGTACCTGAGGACCTTCACTGCAAGGATCTCCCTGCTTCTTTTTCATTCTCCTGTGAATCTGTACTTCCTTCACCTCTATCATTACACCACCAGTCATCAGATCACCAGTCAACAGGGGATCGGCTCTGACATGAGGAAGCAAAGCCCTGCTTCTCTACCAAGATGGCCGACTCCACACAGAGACACAATGCCAAACAAGTCATTTTAGGTTGGTAACATGGAAAGGATCAGGTATTGATCACAAGCAATACTGGTGGCTAGTCCTACTACTGTACTGCTCACTGTTCTCCCTGCTGGGGAGGAAGCTGTACCTGAGGACCTGCACTGCAAGGATCTCCCTGCTTCTTCTTTATCCAGCAAAGCCCTGCTCCTCTACCAAGATGGTCACCTGCAGAACAAGGCAGAAATAGGGAAAAAAAATCTTCTGCAGGGAGATCACAGACAATACTGAGGACTACTCTTCTCCTCGGATTGCCTTTTTTTGGATAAGGTTTCCACCTTTTCGATTCCTCTTTAAAATTTGCCCTTCCCCCGTATGCATTGCATTTCTCTCCGCTACGCCAACGTTACAGGACGTTCGTATAAAGACGGGCGAGGATCAGCATGTAACCAACAAGCAGAAATCACAAAGGACATGCATGACTCATATAGATGGAAGCTGAAAGAACATGTAAAGCCTCGTAGATTGTATTCGTCTCTCGATGTGTCCGTATTACACCGACCATCCAAGGGAGGCGCCATTTCATCGAATTTTAATTCCTTTATATAAATGAATGTCCATCAATAGACCTCACAGTGCCTCCGTTCTTAGGTTGTGGCCCCTTCGGCCTGATTTCAAGGCCTGTCTGGTGCTTTGAAGAGCTTTACAGTAGATTCAACCCCAAGCTTTTAGTAACATCCACCTAATGTAATATTAGCATAACTAACTCCTCCCAAGAGCCCGCCCACTTCTTGCATCAGGACTGAGGGCTCGTGGAAGGAGGACTGAGGCAGGTTGCTGGGATGTATTCAGGTAGCCTTGTAGACTCCCCCAGAGGTGGGTGTGGCCAATCAGGGGATTGCTGGAGGAAAGTCCTGGATCCTTTCTTGGATACACAGAATATAACATTTATAGGGAAAGTGGATCCCGGGAATATCCGATTATTGATCCCGGGAATATCCGATTATTGATCCCGGGAATATCCGATTATTGATCCCAGGAATATCCGATTATTGATCCAGGGAATATCCGATTATTGATCCAGGGAATATCCGATTATTGATCCCGGGAATATCCGATTATTGATCCAGGGAATATCCGATTATTGATCCCGGGAATATCCGATTATTGATCCAGGGAATATCCGATTATTGATCCAGGGAATATCCGATTATTGATCCAGGGAATATCCGATTATTGATCCAGGGAATATCCGATTATTGATCCCGGGAATATCCGATTATTGATCCAGGGAATATCCGATTATTGATCCCGGGAATATCCGATTATTGATCCCGGGAATATCCGAATATTGATCCAGGGAATATCCGATTATTGATCCCGGGAATATCCGATTATTGATCCCGGGAATATCCGATTATTGATCCAGGGAATATCCGATTATTGATCCCGGGAATATCCGATTATTGATCCCGGGAATATCCGATTATTGATCCAGGGAATATCCGATTATTGATCCAGGGAATATCCGATTATTGATCCAGGGAATATCCGATTATTGATCCCGGGAATATCCGATTATTGATCCAGGGAATATCCGATTATTGATCCAGGGAATATCCGATTATTGATCCAGGGAATATCCGATTATTGATCCCGGGAATATCCGATTATTGATCCAGGGAATATCCGATTATTGATCCCGGGAATATCCGATTATTGATCCCGGGAATATCCGATTATTGATCCAGGGAATATCCGATTATTGATCCCGGGAATATTGATCCCGGGAATATCCGATTGCCTCTCGGGGGGTCAGGGAGGAATGTTTCCCCAGCAGGAGGAGATTGGATCGTACTTTGCTGGGTTTTTGCCTTCCTCTGGATCCACTGTGGGTGGAGGATTGTAACTTTTTTTTTTAATGGTTGAACTGGATGGACTTTTGTCTTTTCTTCAGCCAGACTAACTATGGAACTATGTAACTATGATCATCACACCTTTATAATCTTGTAGGATATCCCATTCTTAAAACAGTCCTAAAACATGGCCATTATTATGGAGTTGCCCCCCCACCACCACCTTCTCCTACCATAGTGCCCCATCATTGGTGTCAGTGGGAGGAATAGTGCCCCATCATTGGTGTCAGTGGGAGGAATAGTGCCCCATCATTGGTGTCAGTGGGAGGAATAGTGCCCCATCATTGGTGTCAGTGGGGAGGAATAGTGCCCCATCATTGGTGTCAGTGGGAGGAATAGTGCCCCATCATTGGTGTCAGTGGGAAGGAATTGTGCCTGGTACCAGTGGGAGTAATAGTGCTACACCATTGGTGTCAGTGGGAGGAATAGTGCCCCATCATTGGTGTCAGTGGAGGGAATAGTGCCCCATCATTGGTGTCAGTGGGGAGGAATAGTGCCCCATCATTGGTGTCAGTGGAGGGAATAGTGCCCCATCATTGGTGTCAGTGGGGGGAATAGTGCCCCATCATTGGTGTCAGTGGGGAGGAATAGTGCCCCATCATTGGTGTCAGTGGGAGGAATAGTGCCCCATCATTGGTGTCAGTGGGGAGGAATAGTGATCCCATCATTGGTGTCAGTGGGGGGAAAAGTGCCCCATCATTGGTGGCAATGGGAGGAAGAGTGCCCCATCATTGGTGTCAGTGGGAGGAAGAGTGCCCCATCATTGGTGTCAGTGGGAGGAATAGTGCCCCATAATTGGTGTCAGTGGGAGGAATTGTGCCTGGTACCAGTGGGAGTAATAGTGCTACACCATTGGTGTCAGTGGGAGGAATAGTGCCCCATCATTGGTGTCAGTGGGGAGGAATAGTGCCCCATCATTGGTGTCAGTGGGAGGAATAGTGCCCCATCATTGGTGTCAGTGGGAGGAATAGTGCCCCATCATTGGTGTCAGTGGGAGGAATAGTGCCCCATCATTGGTGTCAGTGGGGAGAATAGTGCCCCATCATTGGTGTCAGTGGGGAGGAATAGTGCCCCATCATTGGTGTCAGTGGGAGGAATAGTGCCCCATCATTGGTGTCAGTGGGAGGAATAGTGCTCCATCATTGGTGTCAGTGGGAGGAATAGTGCCCCATCATTGGTGTCAGTGGGAGGAATAGTGCCCCATCATTGGTGTCAGTGGAAGGAATAGTGCCCCATCATTGGTGACAGTGGGAGGAATAGTGCCCCATCATTGGTGTCAGTGGGAGGAATAGTGCCCCATCATTGGTGTCAGTGGGAGGAATAGTGCCCCATCATTGGTGTCAGTGGAAGGAATAGTGTTCCATCATTGGTGTCTGTAGGAGGAATAATGCCCCATCATTGGTGTCAGCGGGAGGAATAGTGCCCCATCATTGGTGTCAGTGGGAGGAATAGTGCCCCATCATTGGTGTCAGTGGAGGGAATAGTGCCCCATCATTGGTGTCAGTGGGGGGAATAGTGCCCCATCATTGGTGTCAGTGGGGAGGAATAGTGCCCCATCATTGGTGTCAGTGGGAGGAATAGTGCCCCATCATTGGTGTCAGTGGGGAGGAATAGTGCCCCATCATTGGTGTCAGTGGGGGGAATAGTGCCCCATCATTGGTGGCAATGGGAGGAAGAGTGCCCCATCATTGGTGTCAGTGGGAGGAATAGTGCCCCATCATTGGTGTCAGTGGGAGGAATAGTGCCCCATCATTGGTGTCAGTGGAGGGAATAGTGCCCCATCATTGGTGTCAGTGGGGGGAATAGTGCCCCATCATTGGTGTCAGTGGGGAGGAATAGTGCCCCATCATTGGTGTCAGTGGGAGGAATAGTGCCCCATCATTGGTGTCAGTGGGGAGGAATAGTGCCCCATCATTGGTGTCAGTGGGGGGAAAAGTGCCCCATCATTGGTGGCAATGGGAGGAAGAGTGCCCCATCATTGGTGTCAGTGGGAGGAATAGTGCCCCATCATTGGTGTCAGTGGGAGGAATAGTGCCCCATAATTGGTGTCAGTGGGAGGAATTGTGCCTGGTACCAGTGGGAGTAATAGTGCTACGCCATTGGTGTCAGTGGGAGGAATAGTGCCCCATCATTGGTGTCAGTGGGAGGAATAGTGCCCCATAATTGGTGTCAGTGGGAGGAATTGTGCCTGGTACCAGTGGGAGTAATAGTGCTACACCATTGGTGTCAGTGGGAGGAATAGTGCCCCATCATTGGTGTCAGTGGGAGGAATAGTGCCCCATCATTGGTGTCAGTGGGGAGGAATAGTGCCCCATCATTGGTGTCAGTGGGAGGAATAGTGCCCCATCATTGGTGTCAGTGGGAGGAATAGTGCCCCATCATTGGTGTCAGTGGGGAGGAATAGTGCCCCATCATTGGTGTCAGTGGGGGGAATAGTGCCCCATCATTGGTGTCAGTGGGAGGAATAGTGCCCCATCATTGGTGTCAGTGGGAGGAATAGTGCCCCATCATTGGTGTCAGTGGGAGGAATAGTGCTCCATCATTGGTGTCAGTGGGAGGAATAGTGCCCCATCATTGGTGTCAGTGGGAGGAATTGTGCCCCATTATTGGTGTCAGTGGGAGGAATTGCACCTGGTACCAGTGGGAGTAATAGTGCCCCATCATTGGTGTCAGTGGGAGGAATGGCGCATCACTGGTGTCAGTAGTAGTGTCTCATGGGTCAGATAAAGGCAGGCAAAGGGCTGTGTTTGGAGACCAGTGGTCTATATGCACATCCATAGCTGGAGCACTTCCTAAGAAGCCACCTAATAAGACAATCTGTCCATTCAGTTGTCTCTGATCCTTGGTGATTGGTGATTGGTGATTGGTGATTGGTGATTGGATGGACCGTCACTCATAAGTGACTTCTTCCATGAATTCTCTTAGCAATTATTTTACAGGGGAGGTTGCCAGGTCTTTCCCCAACCCCCACCATGGAGGAGATCCCACATGGCCAGGGAAGAAACTAGGACAACTTAGACAGGAGCCAATTAACCTACCAGCATGTATTTGGAGTGTGGGAGGAAACTGGAGCACCCGGAGGGTGAACATGCAAACTCCATGCAGGAGGCGCCATGGTCAGGAATCGCACCAACGACCCATTCACTGCAAGGCAGACATGCGAACCACTAAGCCGCTGTGCCGCCCAACAGAACACTATAACCTGATGAATAAATTGTGTCCCACATCCCCACATCTGCACCACACGCCGGATGTGACCCAACTACAAATATAAACTCTCCGTGGCCTCCAGCCCCGAATCCCCGAACATCGGCGACATCTTCTCATACGGAATGTTGTGGCGATCGTCTGGAATTATCTGTCCGGAATCTCACATCCCATCATTATTATGGGCACAAGGTCAGTCCAGGCATAACAGAAACAGAAGTAACATACAATGGGGGGGTCTCATGGGACTGCATGGGGTATGTTTTAATTCAGTGTGCAGTAAATTGGTGGTTTTATTGCAGCGCCCGGGTGTCGGGTTACATTACATCCATACATGGTGTGGTCATACGTGATCCAGATATGTATTCTCCCATGAGAAGAGGAGGTTATGGAGGAGTATGACCACCTCATGTACATGAGGGGTCCATGGAGGAAGCTTGGTGCACGATTCTTGACTCTAAACTATTGGGGGGAGGGGGGGGGGTATTTTACTGCTTTTCTTGTTGTTATCATTAACAAATTGCATCCAAATTAATTACCACCATAAAATGATACTTGGCTGTGTATTCTCTATAAGGAGCGGTACTGAGAGGTGGGTAGGGGGTGGAACCAAGGGATGTGCTCAGAGGTGGGTGAGGGGTGGAACCAAGGGACGATTCTCAAAGGTTGGTAGGGGGTGGAACCAAGGGACAATACTCAGAGGTGGGTAAGGGCTGGAACCAAGGGATGATACTCAGAGATGGGTGGGGATTGAACCAAGGGACAACACTCAGAGATAGGTAGTGGGTGGAACCAAGGGACAGTACTGAGAGGTGGGTAGGGGGTGGAACCAAGGGACGATACTCAGAGGTGGGTAAGGGCTGGAACCAAGGGATGATACTCAGAGATGGGTGGGGATTGAACCAAGGGACAATACTCAGAGATAGGTAGTGGGTGGAACCAAGGGACAGTACTGAGAGGTGGGTAGGGGGTGGAACCAAGGGACAGTACTGAGAGGTGGGTAGAGGGTGGAACCAAGGGACAATACTCAGAGGTGGGTAAGGGCTGGAACCAAGGGATGATATTCAGAGGTGGGTGAGGGGTGGAACCAAGGGACAATACTCAGAGGTGGGTAGAGGGTGGAAACAAAGGGATGATACTGAGATGGGTAGGGGTTGAACCAAGGGACGATACTCAGAGGTGGGTGAGGGGTGGAACCAAGGGACAATACTCAGAGGTGGGTGAGGGGTGGAACCAAGGGACGATACTCAGAGGTGGGTAGGGGGTTGAACCAAGGGAAGATACTCAGAGGTGGGTAGGGGGTTGAACCAAGTGACAATACTCAGAGGTGGGTAGGGGGGTGGAACCAAGGGACGATACTCAGAGGTGGGTAAGGGCTGGAACCAAGGGACAATACTCAGAGATAGGTAGTGGGTGGAACCAAGGGACAGTACTGAGAGGTGGGTAGGGGGTGGAACCAAGGGACGATACTCAGAGGTGGGTAAGGGCTGGAACCAAGGGACAATACTCAGAGATAGGTAGTGGGTGGAACCAAGGGACAGTACTGAGAGGTGGGTAGGGGGTGGAACCAAGGGACAATACTCAGAGATGGGTGGGGATTGAACCAAGGGATGATACTCAGAGGTGGGTGGGGATTGAACCAAGGGACAATACTCAGAGATGGGTGGGGATTGAACCAAGGGACAATACTCAGAGATAGGTAGTGGGTGGAACCAAGGGACAATACTCAGAGGTGGGTAGTGGGTGGAACCAAGGGACAATACTCAGAGGTGGGTAGAGGGTGGAAACAAAGGGATGATACTGAGATGGGTAGGGGTTGAACCAAGGGACGATACTCAGAGGTGGGTGAGGGGTGGAACCAAGGGACGATACTCAGAGGTGGGTGAGGGGTGGAACCAAGGGACGATACTCAGAGGTGGGTAGGGGGTTGAACCAAGGGAAGATACTCAGAGGTGGGTAGGGGGTTGAACCAAGGGATGATACTCAGAGGTGGGTAGGGGGTGGAACCAAGTGACAATACTCAGAGGTGGGTAGGGGGTGGAACCAAGTGACAATACTCAGAGGTGGGTAGGGGGTGGAACCAAGTGACAATACTCAGAGGTGGGTAGGGGGTGGAACCAAGTGACAATACTCAGAGGTGGGTAGGGGGTGGAACCAAGGGACAATACTCAGAGGTGGGTAGGGGGTGGAACCAAGGGATGATACTCAGAGGTGGGTAGGTTGTGGAACCAAGGGATGATACTCAGAGGTGGGTAGGGGGTGGAACCAAGGGATGATACTCAGAGGTGGGTAGGGGGTGGAACCAAGTGACAATACTCAGAGGTGGGTAGGGGGTGGAACCAAGTGACAATACTCAGAGGTGGGTAGGGGGTGGAACCAAGGGATGATACTCAGAGGTGGGTAGGGGACAAGACAAGGGGTGACTCAGAAGAAGGGAGTTCCTGCACATATTCTCTGACCAGAAAAGCCCTGGTTGTGAATATTTTTACCATCCAGCTAGCAGACAGGTAGAAGCAGCCATTGTGAAAGCATTGACTATACATCATGGCGGTGCAGTATGAATCACATGACTGGCTGAACAGAACTACTTTTTTTTTCATTGATTATAGTTTATTTTGCTCTTTCAGTGAAGCTGCTTTACAATGCGGAGAATTCTTCCTCCTCTCTGCCATCAGCGATCTGCATCTCTAATTCCTCCTCTTCAGAATACAGAGCGGCGGTGTGAAGCGATCGGTCAGTGACTTTACAACGGCGCTGAATACATTTCTTCCTGCTAAGCATGGCGTCCCGCCACCCCGGGACATACAGAACACAGGAATGACAGCGTGTCACTACAAATAAAAGAGCAGTCAGGGATTATTGTGCCGAGGTCTGCACAACAACCAAAGGGGCCACACATAAATTCCTCCTTTATGTCGCAACGCACGCTGAATTTAATGGCTTCCTGGAAGAATCACCTTGGACTGAATGGTCCATAAACACAGAAACATTTCCAGAGGAATACATGGGAGAAGGTTTTATATGACTGCTCTAGAACAGCTTTATATTGCTGATGGAGACGGCCTGCAGGAAACACTTTACAGAAACAGACCCCCCCACATGGAAGAAAAACATATTTCTAATATATTTTAAAAATATTCTTCCCAAATATATTGACATATAGTTGAAATACAACAATTTTGGCCGTATTCAATATATATAAAATATTATTAAAAATATATATATATTTAAAGTATTTTTCATATATTTTGTAATATATAAAAGCGCATTTCAACATACAGTATATCTATATATATATATATCATGTTGAAGTGCGCTTTTATATATTACAAAATATATGAAAAATATTTTTAAAATTATATTCTTCCGATCTTTTCTAACATATAAAAAAGCAATTTTAACACATATTTTTCCTAAATATATTTGAAATGAGATGTATGTATCACAGTGGCCTAGTGGTTAGCACTTCTGCCTTGCAATAATTGGGGCGTGGGTTCAATTCCCAACCATGGCGCCTTGTGCATGGAGTTTGCATGTTCTCCATGGGTTTCCTCCCACACTCCAAATACATGCTGGTAGGTTAATTGGCTCCTGTCTAAGTTGTCCTAGTTTCATCCCTGGCCATGTGGGATCTCCTCCATGGTGGGGGTTGGGGAAAGACCTGGCAACCGACCCTGTAAAATAATTGCTAAGAGAATTCATGGGAAAAAAGTTGCTTACGAGTGATTGTCAGGGGTGGACTGACCATTTGGAAACCTGGGGTCAGTAGGGGGCCCCATGAGATGCCTCTGGTACCTTTTTCATAGGCTTTTTTGAGTTTAGGCAAGGACACAGGGGCCCCATGATCCCCTATTGCCCGGGGGCCCCATGAGTTGTCAGTCCACCCCTGGTGACGGTCCACGCAATCACCAAGGGTCGGATACAACTGAATGGATATATATATACTGCATGTTGCAAATGCAGCTTTATATATGAAAAATATATTCTTCAGATCTTTTTTAACATATAAAAAAGTAATTTTAACATATATTTTTACATATACTTTTCCCAAATATACTGTCATATATTTGAAATGCTACAATTTTGGCCATATTCAATATATATATATATACACACACACACACTGCATGTTGAAATGCATTTTTATATATTACAAAATATATGAAAAATATTTTTTAAAATATAATTTTCTTTTTTAAATGTATTCATCAGATTTTTTTGCAGATATCAAAAAGTCATTTTAACATATTTTTACAAATATTTGTAAACGCATTCCAAAAATGTAAATTTGTATTTTTAAAGACATACAGTATATTTGAAATGTATTTTTAAAAATATTTTTCATATATTTCGTAAAAAAAAAAACACATTTCAATATGCAGTATATATATATATATATATATATATATATATATATATATTTTTTTTTTTTTTTAAATATATATTAAATATGGCCAAAATTGTAGTATTTCAAATATATTTTTCTTCCATGTGGGCCTTCCCTCCCCCACTTCCATCAGAGCTCCATATAATGCAAAATAAATGTAATAAATGTAATAAATGTGATATGAAAGCATCATCTCCCCGCGGTCCAGACAGCAGAGCACACGCTGGAATCTGTCAGGGCCAAATAAACAGATAATAATTATAATCTGTGTTTGAAAATGTAATGAGGATGTGAAAGTGAAAGGTTGTAGTGATTTGACTCGGGGCGCACCTCCACTATGTATCATCTCCGGTTGCTGGTACACTACTGTAGGGCCCCTCTAGAAAAAATGTCTCCATACCCTTGTGAACACGTCTTACTGGTGCCACGCCCCTAATGAGAATTGTAATGAATAAGACCCTCACTAAGGAAAACTAATGGGGCTTTGAAGGTACCAAACCAGGGGCAGACTGACAACTCATGGGGCCCCCGGGCAACAGGGGATCATGGGGCCCCTGTGTCCTCACCCACACTCAAAGCACACCCAAAAAAAGCCTATAAAAAGGTACCAGGGGTATTTCATGGGGCCCCCTACTGATCCCGGGCCCTCTGGCAGAGCCCAAGTGCTCGAATGGTCAGTCCGCCCCTGTACCAAACCATATAAATCAGCATTAATTATACAAAAATGTAAAATTGAACACCTTTTATTGGGTTACAAAGAACCACCAAGAGGTGGAGTGAGATCATCAGACAGATACATGGAAAGACATAAAATGCAATTAGTGAGACCTGACCACAGTGAATGTTACTGATGTCTTAGACGCAAAAAGGGCGTCACGGGCGTAAGCTACATACAACCGACAGCTACATACAGCCGACAGCTACATACAACTGACAGCTACATACAGCCGACAGCTACATACAACCGACAGCTACATACAGCCGACAGCTACATACAGCCGACAGCTACATACAACCGACAGCTACATACAACCGACAGCTACATACAGCCGACAGCTACATACAGCCGACAGCTACATACAACTGACAGCTACATACAACCGTCAGCTACATACAACCGACAGCTACATACAACCGTCAGCTACATACAACTGACAGCTACATACAACCGACAGCTACATACAGCCGACAGCTACAACCTCGAAACACCGAGTCTGGGCTGTGGATAGTGACATCATAGTACGTGGATAACAGCTTGGAGACTTGGAGTGATACTTGGTTGGTATGAAGATACATAACAGATAATATCATATTATAGGTGTTGATAAACATATAAACATAGTTTCCACTTGGGACCATGAATGGGCACTTTGTTTCGAAATTCCAACATGTTTCACGGGACAATGTCCGCTTCTTCAGGGAAAAAAAATTCCTACAGCAAGTAAAAACAGAACCAAAGACATATAATCAATATATAATCATACAAAAATATACAAAGTACAACAAAAATGAATAAAAGGCTGAAGAGTAATTACCAGCTGATGACACCAACACGTTCCCAGATGGCTCATGGAAAATATAGGGCCTGTCAATCATATTTGGATGGAAAAAGGGGCCTCCAGCAGCTATGAGGAATGATCATCGATCAGGAAAAGATCTACATCCACTTGTGAAACAGAAGACTTGTCATTCTAGGGAATCATAAAGTACATTGGCCAAAAAATGAGGATGAACCCCTCCTCAAAAAAAGAATCCCAACTACACCCCTACTCCCCATATAGGTTTGGTACCTTCAGTAGTTTTTCTTGGTTAGGGTCTTATTCTCTACCTGACCCAGTGTCACATGTGGCAGCAACATCCAACTGGATCGCTTCCCCAGTGACCCAGGAAACCATAGAGAAGTATGTTCCTCATGACTTGAGTGCCACCTGCAGTGGAAATGCACCTGCCTGCACCCGGGTCAAACACATGACACATTTGACAAAGTTTGTTATAAAAAAAAAGGTCCCACGATGGTCATGTAAATGCATCATCAACCCCTTTGTCCACCAATACCAATCCCAACATATATGACCCGCTGAACCAAACCCAAAAAAAAAAAGGTCCCACGATGGTCATGTAAATGCCTCATCAACCCCTTTGTCCACCAATGCCAATCCCAACATATATGACCTGCTGAACCACACCCCAAAAAAAAGGTCCCACGATGGTCATGTAAATGCGTCATCAACCCCTTTGTCCACCAATCCCAATCCCAACATATATGACCCGCTGAACCAAAACCCAAAAAAAAGGTCCCACGATGGTCATGTAAATGCATCATCAACCCCTTTGTCCACCAATGCCAATCCCAACATATATGACCCGCTGAACCAAAACCCAAAAAAAAGGTCCCACGATGGTCATGTAAATGCGTCATCAACCCCTTTGTCCACCAATCCCAATCCCAACATATATGACCCGCTGAACCAAAACCCAAAAAAAAGGTCCCACGATGGTCATGTAAATGCATCATCAACCCCTTTGTCCACCAATGCCAATCCCAACATATATGACCTGCTGAACCACACCCCAAAAAAAAGGTCCCACGATGGTCATGTAAATGCATCATCAACCCCTTTGTCCACCAATGCCAATCCCAACAAATATGACCCGCTGAACCAAAACACACCAACGGCCAGAGACTATGCATTCCCGACGGACTCTCGCTGTAAATGACAGTTCCCATTCTGCCAGCTGAACGTAAACCAAGTGGTGGGGATCTCTGGTGACATCATTGACTAAATATGGTCGCCCCAAACCCTGCACCACATTGGACTGGAACCTCCTTCCTATCCCCGAGCCGGCACCGGCGGCTCTCACATCCTCCAACTTCACAGGTTAACTTTGAAGAAGAAATATTTCAGATTGGAATAACTCCGACAGGTCCTTCTGTGTATTGGCCTCCATTAGAATTTATTACAAATTTTGTTTTTATCGCTTTTTTAATATCCTTCCTGTCGATATTATCAAATACAACCATTAGGCAAAAAAAAACAAAAACAGAAAGATCGGTTAATGCGCAGATTGTAATGGGCGCCGACGGGCTAATTTAAAAAAAAAAAAACAATTGACGTTCTCGCCTCTTCCAACACATGTCCGTATCGGCGCTTTGTGCGTATTTGCGCTTTTAATGTTTTATTTATTCAGTCGCACTTCGCATTAATTGTTACAGTGAATGTGCGCGCTCGCAAATTGTCTGCTGAAATATTGCTTTTAAGATACATTAACACTTTTATGACTCTGCCTAGGACACTTGTAAAATCAAATCAGTAATTACAAACTCATTTGTTGTTCATTATGGAGGCGCCGAGACATTTCATTGTTTTGGTTTGTTTTTTCTTGAGTCGGTTCAGCAAAAAGTAAAAGTGGAAAAAAAGAGTTGAGAGAGCGGCGGTAAAAAGTTGGAGTTGGTTTATATGGCATGGCGATTTCTGCCATCGTACTCTCCTATCCAGATACAAAAAATGGAGCTGATCGATGTCTAGAGGAGAAGGAGGTACCCGCTCAGGGGATCGACTTATCGCTCATAATTACTGATGAGCTGGACCTACCTGGGTTTGGTTGGGGCTGGAGATCAGGAGCATGGGAGGGGGCCCAGATGGGAAGGGCCTCACCTATAGACAGAAGATGCTGGAAAGGAGGAAAGCTCAGGACCTCATTGGCCCCCAGAGCGAGGACCATCTGCGGAGCAGGGAAGGAGCTGGCCTTCTCCTTTGCTCAGGTAATGTTGTCTAGACTGAGCATGTCTTATATAGGCAAGCAACCTAGGAGGCGGTCCAGGAAGTGATGGAAGGGAAGGCGGCTCGGTTCACCTGTGACTTCGGATCCAACTTCTGAGACCCAAAATGGAGCTGTTCGATGTTTACAGGAGAAGGAGGTACCCGCTCAGGGGATCGACTTATCGCTCATAATTACTGATGAGCTGAACCTACCTGGGTTTGGTTGGAGTGAGGCATGGAAAACATGACTGACCCACATTGAAGTCAATGGGAATAAAATGTTAAGGGGTACAACTGTGGGATCCGGTTTAAAGAGGCTCTGTTCACCTGTGACTTCAGATCCAACTTGTCAATTAGTAGTTAGGAGGGTTGAGCCGCAGCCTGGGTGTAATAATTAAATTGAGGTCAGGGCTGAGAGGCTCTATCCTCCTGGTCTATGGACTTTGAGGAGTCTCTAGAACTCAGTGGGGTGAGGAGGAGCTGGTCTGCACACTTGAGGGATCCTGACCAATCCTCAACAGGAGGCTTGGCATGGGGACAAGACAGCCCTTAAGAGTGACTGAGCCTGCTCAGCAGCAGGAGAGTGTAGGTGGAAGATAAAATGAGAGGCTGGAGATCAGGAGCCTGGGAGGGGGCCCAGATGGGAAGGGCCTTACCTACAGGCAGAAGATGCTAGAAAGGAGGAAAGCTCAGGACCTCATTAGCCTCCAAAATGAGGACCATCTGCGGAGCAGGGAAGGAGCTGGCCTGCTCCTTTGCTCAGGCAATGTGGTCTAGACTGAGCATGTCTTATATAGGCAAGCAAACTAGGAGGCAGTCCAGGAAGTGATGGAAGGGAAGGAGGCTCGGTTCACCTGTGACTTCGGATCCAACTTCTGAGACCCAAAACTGAACTGTTCGATGTCTACAGGAGAAGGAGGTACCTGCTCAGAAGATCGATTTATAGCACATAATTACTGATGAGCCGGACCTACCTGGGTTTGGTTGGAGTGGGTTATAGAAAACATGACTGGCCCACATTGAAGTCAATGGGAATAAAATTTTAAGGGGTACAACTGTGGGATCCAGTTTAAAGAGGCTCGGTTCACCTGTGACTTCAGATCGAAATTGTGAGACTCAATGTCGCAAGACAAGTGTGTAGCACTCTCCTAGATCACTAGGGGGAGCTACAGTCAATTGGAAGTTAGGAGGGTTGAGCCGCAGCCTGGGTGTAATAGTTAAATTGAGGTCAGGGCTGAGAGGCTCTATCCTCCTGGTCTAGGGACTTCAAGGAGTCTCTAGAACTCAGTAGGGTAAGGAGGAGCTGGTCTGCACTCTTGAGGGATCCTGATCAATCCCCAACAGGGGGCTTGGCATGGGGACAAGACAGCCCTTAAGAGTGACTGAGCCTGCTCAGCAGCAGGCGAGTCAGGTGGAAAATAAAGTAAGAGGCTGGAGATCAGGAGCCTGGGAGGGGGCCCAGATGGGAAGGGCCTCACCTACAGGCAGAAAATGCTGGGAAGGAGGAAAGCTCAGGACCTCATTGGCCCCCAGAGCGAGGACCATCTGCGGAGCAGGGAAGGAGCTGGCCTGCTCCTTTGCTCAGGCAATGTGGTCAAGACTGAACATGTCTTATATAGGCAATCAAACAAGGAGGCGGTCCAGGAAGTGATGGAAGGGAAAGAGGCTCGGTTCACCTGTGACTTTGGATCCAACTTGTGAGACTCAAAGTCGCAAGACGGGTGTGTAGCACCCTCCTAAATAGCTAGGGGGAGCTACAGTCAATTGGTAGTTAGGAGGGTTGAGCAGCAGCTTGGGTGTAATAGTTAAATTGAGGTCAGGGCTGAGAGGCTCTATCCTCCTTGTCTACAGACTTCGAGGAGGGGGTCCAGGAAGTGATGGAAGGGAAGGAGGCTCGGTTCACCTGTGACTTCGGATCCAACTTCTGAGACCCAAAATGGAGCTGTTCGATGTCTACAGGAGAAGGAGGTACCCGCTCAGGGGATCGACTTATCGCTCATAATTACTGATGAGCTGAACCTACCTGGGTTTGGTTGGAGTGAGTTATGGAAAATATGACTGGCCCATATTGAAGTCAATGGGAATAAAATGTTAAGGGGTGCAACTGTGGGATCCGGTTTAAAGAGGCTCTGTTCACCTGTGACTTCAGATCCAACTTGTGAGACCCAAAGTCGCAAGACAAGTGTGTAGCACCCTCCTACATAGCTAGGGGGAGCTACAGTCAATTGGTAGTTAGGAGGATTGAGCCGCAGCCCAGGTGTAATAGTTAAATTGAGGTCAGGGCTGAGAGGCTCTATCCTCCTGGTCTAGGGACTTTGAGGAGTCTCTAGAACTCAGTGGGGTGAGGAGGAGCTGGTCT
>NW_028319945.1:0-12500 GCF_062004578.1 Staurois parvus | reverse complement strand
GCATGCAGCAATGTTTCTGAGCAGATCGTCTCGTCAATATTGGGTATTATCTCCATTTGCACTCACCTCCAGGGTGACACGCGGAATCTTTCTGTTCCTGATATAAGTTTTGTTTACACAACACGGCTGGCGGGGGAATCGATTGGGCTGGGCGTCTCTCTAATAACCCGCACACTGACATTTTACAGACGGGTAATTGTCTCTTATCACTTTTAAAACACCTGCACTGATACACAGAGAAAAAAGCGGGATATTAATGAGAGACAAATTATGTCTCCTCTCCCTCTGACTTCTCATTTCTTTCTCTTTATTTTTTTTTCTGCCATTTTGCCATTTTAGAGTTCATCTGCAGAGTTGGGATTGAATTCCTCACGCCTGTTATCCATTTGCAGACGCTTTGTCATAATGAATGTTAATGCTCAGGACTGGAGCAGACAGCGTGCACATATTTCTAACTAGCTGCGAGGATCTGGGGAATAAAAGACGGCTTTATGGAAGTCGGCTTGCTGGGATGTGACCGCTGTTGTTTTAATTTTCTCTGCCATCGAACATTTCCAATGTGATTGCGGGTCCGTGGCTGATCCATTTTCTTCCTGCTCCTGCAATGCATGTTATATCATTTTTATAAGCCTTGACACAACTGGTTGTTTCACACATGGAATCATTTGAGCAGCACAATATTCCATATTTATTAAGTAGCCATCCTTTCAGAAGTCAGTCATTTGCTGGCTTTTTCACCAGCAGATGCTCATCGAAACATTTCCCACGTTTCTAAAACACCTTTTGTCAGTTGGGTATTGCCCGCATGCTCCACCAGTTTCATCCGTGTTACCATTCATCACATATATAATATGGTCAATGTTACACAGGTCTGCGCTCGTCTATTCACAAAGTTTTCATCAACTTCTCTGCCGTATGACAAGAGTGGAGATTTCTCTCAATGTTCATGTAAAGGCAAAGACCTTCCCCGAGGTCATAAGAGAAGTCTCCTCAGGACTGGAATGTAACCTCCCCGCCACAAGGTTAAACAGTCATGGCCAATGTAACGGAACCAGACCCTGTCTGCACTGGGGTATCTCCGTTAGACTCCTGCTTCCCTGTCCAAACACCGACCACGGACACCACCGCTGACCATACGAGACTAGACACACCAGTCTTGAAGGAAACCAGGAAATAGACTCCTTTATTGTA
The DNA here is from genome assembly GCF_062004578.1 of Staurois parvus. Taxonomy (NCBI): domain Eukaryota; kingdom Metazoa; phylum Chordata; class Amphibia; order Anura; family Ranidae; genus Staurois; species Staurois parvus. Next base: position 11,309 of record NW_028319945.1, on the reverse strand, counting down.
ACACAGATACAAGATATATACACAGGGCGGGGCAATACACACCCAGTAACAAGAGACATATCATCAGACACCCCCCACAAAGCCAATACATACAAACACATACATCCCATAATAGTTTGCTCCCAAGCCAGACACACAATAGATCAATGGGACAACCACATGACACCAAACAATCCACAACCCCCCCCCTCAATATCAGGACAGATCACCCTGTACCCCTAACAGGCACAGGGTGACTTACACATAAGTGGGATATGGGGAGCTGAGACAGGGGTCTCCCCACCTCTCCAAAGGGGGGTGTGTTCATGAGCCCCCCACCCAAAGTGAGCTGTGCTCCATGGGCCCCCCACCCAAAGTGAGCTGTGTTCCATGGGCCCCCCACCCAAAGTGAGCTGTGTTCCATGGGCCCCCCACCCAAAGTGAGCTGTGTTCCATGGGCCCCCCACCCAAAGTGAGCTGTGTTCCATGGGCCCCCCACCCAAAGTGAGCTGTCTTCCATGGGCCCCCCACCCAAAGTGAGCTGTGTTCCATGGGCCTCCCACCTAAAGTGAGCTGTGTTCCATGGGCCCCCCACCCAAAGTGACTCCCCTCACAGCCAAAAATATACCCCCCCCGCATTTCTGTTAGATAACGCCCCACTTCACCCAGAAAATTGCTGCCATGACAAATGTTTCGGCGTTCTCGTGTTTATTCCTTTGGTTTGTATCGGTGACACAAAAAAGTGGAGAAACAAAAACTCAAATCTGACACATTCCACCCAAAACACCAAAAATGGACCCGACAAAATTATAGGCACCTTCTCCAAATTTTAAAAATAACTACATTCCAAGTTTGTGACGCTCCTGTAATTTGTAACTAAACTCACCTGTATCAATTAACAGATCTTCATGTTCCTGTGTCCACTGTGCGCAACATTGTCAAGAATTTCCAGCCCATGGCACTGTAGCTGATCTCCCTGGATGTGGACGAAAGAGAAAAATTGATCAAAGATTGCAATGAAGGATTGTTGGAATGGTGACTAAAGAACCTCCATCAACTTCCAGAAAAATCCAAGCTGGCCTTCAGGCACCGGGTACAACTGTGTCAGCTCCCACTATACGTCACCATCTGAATGAGAAGGGGTGCTATGGGAGGAGACCCAGGAGGACCCCACCGCTGACACAGAAATATGGTGGGAGACCCAGGAGGACCCCACCGCTGACACAGAAATATGGGAGGAGACCCAGGAGGTCCCCACCACTGACACAGAAAAATGGGAGGAGACCCAGGAAGACCCCACTGCTGAAACTGAAATATGGTAGGAGACCCAGGAGGACCCCACCGCTGACACAGAAATATGGTGGGAGACCCAGGAGGACCCCACTGCTGACACAGAAATATGGTGGGAGACCCAGGAGGACCCCACCGCTGACACAGAAATATGGGAGGAGACCCAGGAGGTCCCCACCGCTGACACAGAAAAATGGGAGGAGACCCAGGAAGACCCCACTGCTGAAACTGAAATATGGTAGGAGACCCAGGAGGACCCCACCGCTGACACAGAAATATGGTGGGAGACCCAGGAGGACCCCACCGCTGACACAGAAATATGGGAGGAGACCCAGGAGGACCCCACCGCTGACACAGAAAAATGGGAGGAGACCCAGGAAGACCCCACTGCTGAAACTGAAATATGGTAGGAGACCCAGGAAGACCCCACTTCTGACACTGAAATATGATAGGAGACCGAGGAGGACCCCACCGCTGACACAGAAATATGGTGGGAGACCCAGGAGGACCCCACTGCTGACACAGAAATATGGTGGGAGACCCAGGAGGACCCCACTGCTTACACAGAAATATGGGAGGAGAACCAGGAGGACCTCACTGCTGACACAGAAATATGGTGGGAGACCCAGGAGGACCCCACTGCTGACACAGAAATATGGTGGGAGACCCAGGAGGACCCCACTGCTTACACAGAAATATGGGAGGAGAACCAGGAGGACCTCACTGCTGACACAGAAATATGGTGGGAGACCCAGGAGGACCCCACTGCTGACACAGAAATATGGGAGGAGACCCAGGAGGACCCCACCGCTGACACAGAAATATGGGAGGAGACCCAGGAGGACCCCACTGCTGACACAGAAATATGGGAGGAGACCCAGGAGGACCCCACTGCTGACACAGAAATATGGGGGGAGACCCAGGAGGACCCCACCACTGACAGAAATATGGGAGGAGACCCAGGAGGACCCCACCGCTGACACAGAAATATGGGGGGAGACCCAGGAGGACCCCACCACTGACAGAAATATGGGAGGAGACCCAGGAGGACCCCACTGCTGACACAGAAATATGAGAGGAGACCCAGGAGGACCCCACTGCTGACACAGAAATATGGGAGGAGAACCAGGAGGACCCCACTGCTGACACAGAAATATGGGAGGAGACCCAGGAGGACCCCACCGCTGACACAGAAATATGGGAGGAGAACAAGGAGGACCCCACCGCTGACACAGAAATATGGGAAAAGACCCAGGAGGACCCCACCGCTGACACAGAAATATGGGAGGAGACCAAGGAGGACCCCACCGCTGACACAGAAATATGGTAGGAGACCCAGGTGGACCCCACCGCTGACACAGAAATATGGGAGGAGACCAAGGAGGACCCCACCGCTGACACAGAAATATGGGGGAGACCCAGGAGGACCCCACCGCTGACACAGAAATATGGGGGAGACCCAGGAGGACCCCCACTGCTGACAGAGAAACATATTGGAAGCCAGATTGGAGTTTGCCAAAATCCTTCTGGCAGAATGTTCTGGGGACGGAACAAAATTCCAGCTTTTTGGTAAATTCCATCATTCTACTGATATCAGAAATAGCAATGAGGCCTAAAGAGGAGAATCCAGTCCCTCCAGTCACACATGGTGGGGGGTTACAGTCCCTCCAGTCACACATGGTGGGGGGGTCACAGTCCCTCCAGTCACACATGGTGGGGGGGTCACAGTCCCTCCAGTCACACATGGTGGGGGGTCACAGTCCCTCCAGTCACACATGGTGGGGGGTCACAGTCCCTCCAGTCACACATGGTGGGGGGTCACAGTCCCTCCAGTCACACATGGTGGGGGGTCACAGTCCTTCCAGTCACACATGGTGAGGGGGTCACAGTCCCTCCAATCTCACATGGTGGGGGGGTCACAGTCCCTCCAGTCACACATGGTGGGGGGTCACATTCCCTCCAGTCACACATGGTGGGGGGGGGGGGTCACATTCCCTCCAGTCACGCATGGTGGGGGGGTCACAGTCCCTCCAGTCACACATGGTGGGGGGTCACAGTCCCTCCAGTCACACATGGTGGGGGGTCACAGTCCCTCCAGTCACACATGGTGGGGGGTCACATTCCCTCCAGTCACACATGGTGGGGGGGGGGGTCACATTCCCTCCAGTCACGCATGGTGGGGGGGTCACAGTCCCTCCAGTCACACATGGTGGGGGGGGGTCACAGTCCCTCCAGTCACACATGGTGGGAGGGTCACAGTCCCTCCAGTCACACATGGTGGGGGGGTCACAGTCCCTCCAGTCACACATGGTGGGGGGGTCACAGTCCCTCCAGTCACACATGGTGGGGGGGTCACAGTCCCTCCAGTCACACATGGTGGGGGGGTCACAGTCCCTGCAGTCACACATGGTGGGGGGGTCACAGTCCCTCCAGTTACACATGGTGGGGGGGTCACAGTCCCTCCAGTCACACATGGTGGGGGGTCACATTCCCTCCAGTCACACATGGTGGGGGGGGGTCACATTCCCTCCAGTCACACATGGTGGGGGGGTCACAGTCCTTCCAGTCACACATGGTGGGGGGGGTCACAGTCCCTCCAGTCACACATGGTGGGGGGTCACAGTCCCTCCAGTCACACATGGTGGGGGGGTCACAGTCCCTCCAGTCACACATGGTGGGGGGGTCACAGTCCCTCCAGTCACACATGGTGGGGGGGTCACAGTCCCTCCAGTCACACATGGTGGGGGGTCACAGTCCCTCCAGTCACACATGGTGGGGGGTCACAGTCCCTCCAGTCACACATGGTGGGGGGGTCACAGTCCCTCCAGTCACACATGGTGGGGGGTCACAGTCCCTCCAGTCACACATGGTGGGGGGTCACAGTCCCTCCAGTCACACATGGTGGGGGGGTCACAGTCCCTCCAGTCACACATGGTGGGGGGGTCACAGTCCCTCCAGTCACACATGGTGGGGGGGGTCACAGTCCTTCGTCCTCATGTGTGGCCGTATTACCGCCCCTCACCTGGGAGGACATATTAGGGATTTCTGCCCCTGAACAATGGCCGGCATACAAACCTCAGCTGTACGAATGTTATTTGTCTTTTTTTCAGCCAGACTAACTATGTAACTAAATGATGCCTTCAGAGTAGATTGGTGGTACAGAAAGCCCTCAGTGAGGGTCCCACACGTGGATCTATTCATACTTTCATCATGCTGCACAGCTTCCTCCTATTCGGCAGATACAGTTGTGCGCTAAAGTCTCCCTCCCCCCGCTGAAATTGTGAAATGTTGGCATTGATATTGAAAATCTGACGGATCTGCCAAAAAATGCTCCTTTATTGAAGGATGGGGATCATATGAAGCCATTTATTATCACAGAGTTGTTTTGGCTCCTTTTTAAATCATAAAAAATTAAAAAATTTAAAAAAAAAAAGCCCGGTTACAATATGCCTGACAACACTTTGATATTCCTAGCCGGGCCTTTGTGTGTCATTGGTGCAGTAAAGGCTTCTTTCTGGCACCTCCACCATGCAGCTCATTATTGTTCAAGTGTCATCATATTGTACTCCTTCAAAACAACTGCACCGTCTTTTCCCAGAGCAGCCTGGATTTTTCTTGTGGTCACCTGTGGGGGGGGGGGGGTGTTCCCTTTGTATCCCAAACAATTCTTCTGGCCATTGTGGCTGCCATGTTTCTTGGTCTCCCTGACCTTGGCTTGGTATCCAGAGATCCCAGAACTTTCCACTTTTTAATAGGTGATATAACCGCACTGACCGGCATATTCAAGGCTTTGGACATCTTTTTATGTCCTTGTCCATCTTTATAAAGCTCCATTACCTTGTTACGCAGGACTTTTTACAGTTCTTTTCTGCTCCCCATGGCTCAGTATCTAGCCTAGTCAGTGCTTCCATGTGAGAGCGAACAAACTCACCGACTATTTATACACTGACACTGATTGTGATGTAAGAAGCCACAGATGTGGGACATTAACCTCTAATTGGCATTGTAACCCGTGTGTGTCACCTTGTGTGTCTGTACCAACAATCCAGGGGGCGGAGACTTCTGATCCTGGGGGTGGAGACTGATCTGGGGGAGGAGACTTCTGATGTGGGGGAAGAGACTTCTGATCCAGGGGGTGGAGACTTCTGATCCTGGGGGTGGAGACTGATCCGGGGGAGGAGATTTATGATGTGGGGGAGGAGACTTGTGATCCTGGGGGTGGAGACTGATCCGGGGGAGGAGAATTCTGATGTGGGGGAGGAGACTTCTGATCCAGGGGGTGGAGACTTCTGATCCTGGGGGTGGAGACTGATCCAGGGGAGGAGACTTCTGATGTGGGGGAGGAGACTTCTGATGTGGGGGAAGACTTCTGATCCAGGGGGTGGAGACTTCTCATCCTGGGGGTGGAGACTGATCCGGGGGAGGAGACTTCTGATGTGGGGGAGGAGACTTCTGATCCAGGGGGTGGAGACTTCTGATCCTGGGGGTGGAGACTGGTCAGGGGGAGGAGACTTCTGATGTGAGGGAGGAGACTTCTGATGTGGGGGAGGAGACTTCTGATCCAGGGGGTGGAAACTTCTGATCCTGGGGGTGGAGACTGGTCAGGGGGAGGAGACTTCTGATGTGGGGGAGGAGACTTCTGATCCAGGGGGTGGAGAATTCTGATCCTGGGGGTGGAGATTGATCCGGGGGAGGAGACTTCTGATGTGGGGGAGGAGACTTCTGATCCAGGCCATTTGGGTGATTTCTGTTATCATTATTAGGAGCCACACAACTCTGTGATAATAAATGGTGTCATGTGATCACCGTCCTCCAATAACAGAGCATTTTGTGGCAGATCCGTCATATTTTCACTATCAATGCCAACATTTCACAGTTACTGCCGGGGGAGGAGACTTTTGATCCTGGGGGTGGAGACTGATCTGGGGGAGGAGACTTCTGAGCACAACTGTATAACTAAGAGAGATCGTAAATTCAAAGAGATGATTTTATTCCAGATTATCGTCTTTGTAAAGCATCTCGGACAATTATATATCCCAACATTCCGGTGAGGTGACATGTTCTTCCTGTGATGATGTCATCTTGTACCTTCGTATGATCCGGTGGTCGTGGATATTAATACGAGTATATAGTATATATAACATGGATGGTAGAATTGATATGAAATAAATAATGATTTTATACCAATGTTGTGCCTGAAATGTCCCCATTTTTTATAGTATAAACCCGTATTTAATGCAGACAGACGGGACAATCGTGGTTGGTTGGTCGCAGGCAGTAGGTTGTGCCGGAATGGTTCCCTGTTGTTGGAATCTGTACACATCCATCTTACCCCCCAATGGTCTCTCCCTCTTCCACACAAGTCCCATGTACAAAGGGCTTCCAGAATAATTGGGGCGCAGTCCTGCTCCGTGGAAGGGGTGGCCACGTGTGTGCTGATACATGATGATGCCGGGAATTTTTCTTTTCTGTTGTCTGACATGCGTGGCCCGTCCATGTGCTCCTCGCTGTGAAGGCCAGTTATAGACTGGGGCAGCGGCCATTTTTTGTACTGTTGAATTGTTGGTGGGGGGGGCGCTCTGGACACCTTGGCTGCCATTGTGCTACATGCTGGGTGTCCGGTGCGCTCCTGTACCTTTACGGAGGGGTGGGCTCCCTCAGGTCCACCTGCCCTCGGTCTGTCCATAAACACACGTGCCTCTACTATGGGGGCCCTCAAAATTTGGAGAGTTAGGAACTACAGAATATCGGGGGGCGGTAATGAGGCTCTGCAGCTTCCACGAGTATTTACAAACGTGTGCTAACTAAGCCCGTGTTGTAATGCATGCTGCTAGACAGGTAACTGCGGTTTGTTTGCAGGCTGGTTGGCACATTAGAGCTCGGAATTCTTGTTGTGTGACATGCGTGGCCCGTCCATGTGCTCCTCGCTGGGAAGGCCAGTTATAGACGGGGGCAGCGGCCATTTTTGTACATGATGATGCTGCCTCTCTTCAATCTTCCCATGTGATTCAAATTAGTAAAGAATTATTATATATATCACACTAATATGGTCAACAAAGACCACACAGAGTGCCCTGGGTGCCAGGGAGCCCCAGAAGACCTCATTCGTATGCTCTTCAAGTGTCCCAAGTTGGTCAGGTACTGGCGAGGGTTAGTAGACACCATCAACAGAGTGTTTCCAATACAGATTGCCATTGACCCCTTAGATTGTATCAGAGGACATCTAGATGAGGATTGTCAGACACCACCTGGTGGTTCCTCTAGCAGTCCACAGGACAGGATTCCCCAGAGTCTAAGCCTCAGTCTGCTTGTTCCCCAGGGCCCCTGATGGTGGGGATGGACTTGGAGCAGGCTGAGACCAGGTCGCGGCCCCTGAGTACACCCGCCCGTGGTAGAGGGATCCGCCAGAGGTATATGCAGGTAGAGAGCCTGATGTGAAGAGGCAGAAAGGCTGGAGCAGTGATACCCGGATCTATGCAGGATGGATGGATGGCAGAGTGAGTGTGGTCAGATGGGCCAGTTCGGTAACAGAGAGGTCAGCGTAGTACAAGGCAGCAGGCAAAGAGTAGTCGGGTCACTCGGTTCGGTAACAGGAGGTCAGATCAATAGGGAATATCCAGGCGAGAAGTCAAACGAGCCAGAGGTCAAAGCAGGAGAAGTCAGCAGAGGTCAAAGCAGGAGAAGTCAGCAGAGGTCAGAGCAGGAGATAGTCAGCAGAGGTCAAAGCAGGAGAAGTCAGCAGAGGTCAGAGCAGGAGATAGTCAGCAGAGGTCAGAGCAGGAGAAGTCAGCAGAGGTCAGAGCAGGAGATAGTCAGCAGAGGTCAGAGCAGGAGAAGTCAGCAGAGGTCAGAGCAGGAGAAGTCAGCAGAGGTCAGAGCAGGAGATAGTCAGCAGAGGTCAGAGCAGGAGATAGTCAGCAGAGGTCAGAGCAGGAGAAGTCAGCAGAGGTCAGAGCAGGAGAAGTCAGCAGAGATCAGAGCAGGAGAAGTCAGCAGAGTTCAGAGCAGGAGATAGTCAGCAGAGGTCAGAGCAGGAGAAGTCAGCAGAGGTCAGAGCAGGAGAAGTCAGCAGAGGTCAGAGCAGGAGAAGTCAGCAGAGGTCAGAGCAGGAGATAGTCAGCAGAGGTCAGAGCAGGAGATAGTCAGCAGAGGTCAGAGCAGGAGAAGTCAGCAGAGGTCAGAGCAGGAGAAGTCAGCAGAGATCAGAGCAGGAGAAGTCAGCAGAGTTCAGAGCAGGAGAAGTCAGCAGAGGTCAGAGCAGGAGAAGTCAGCAGAGATCAGAGCAGGAGAAGTCAGCAGAGGTCAAAGCAGGAGAAGTCAGCAGAGGTCAGAGCAGGAGAAGTCAGCAGAGGTCAGAGCAGGAGAAGTCAGCAGAGGTCAGGATCAGGAGAAGTCAGCAGAGGTCAGAGCAGGAGAAGTCAGCAGAGGTCAAAGCAGGAGAAGTCAGCAGAGGTCAGAGCAGGAGAAGTCAGCAGAGGTCAGAGCAGGAGATAGTCAGCAGAGGTCAGAGCAGGAGAAGTCAGCAGAGGTCAGAGCAGGAGAAGTCAGCAGAGGTCAGGATCAGGAGAAGTCAGCAGAGGTCAGAGCAGGAGATAGTCAGCAGAGGTCAGGATCAGGAGAAGTCAGCAGAGGTCAGAGCAGGAGAAGTCAGCAGAGGTCAGAGCAGGAGAAGTCAGCAGAGGTCAGAGCAGGAGAAGTCAGCAGAGGTCAGAGCAGGAGAAGTCAGCAGAGGTCAGAGCAGGAGAAGTCAGCAGAGGTCAGGATCAGGAGAAGTCAGCAGAGGTCAGAGCAGGAGAAGTCAGCAGAGGTCAAAGCAGGAGAAGTCAGCAGAGGTCAGAGCAGGAGATAGTCAGCAGAGGTCAGAGCAGGAGAAGTCAGCAGAGGTCAGAGCAGGAGATAGTCAGCAGAGGTCAGAGCAGGAGAAGTCAGCAGAGGTCAGGATCAGGAGAAGTCAGCAGAGGTCAGGATCAGGAGAAGTCAGCAGAGGTCAGAGCAGGAGAAGTCAGCAGAGGTCAGAGCAGGAGATAGTCAGCAGAGGTCAGGATCAGGAGAAGTCAGCAGAGGTCAGGATCAGGAGAAGTCAGCAGAGGTCAGAGCAGGAGAAGTCAGCAGAGGTCAGAGCAGGAGAAGTCAGCAGAGGTCAGAGCAGGAGAAGTCAGCAGAGGTCAGAGCAGGAGATAGTCAGCAGAGGTCAGAGCAGGAGAAGTCAGCAGAGGTCAGAGCAGGAGAAGTCAGCAGAGGTCAGAGCAGGAGAAGTCAGCAGAGGTCAGAGCAGGAGAAGTCAGCAGAGGTCAGGATCAGAAGAAGTCAGCAGAGGTCAGAGCAGGAGAAGTCAGCAGAGGTCAGAGCAGGAGAAGTCAGCAGAGGTCAGAGCAGGAGAAGTCAGCAGAGGTCAGGATCAGGAGAAGTCAGCAGAGGTCAGAGCAGGAGAAGTCAGCAGAGGTCAGGATCAGGAGAAGTCAGCAGAGGTCAGAGCAGGAGAAGTCAGCAGAGGTCAGAGCAGGAGATAGTCAGCAGAGGTCAGGATCAGGAGAAGTCAGCAGAGGTCAGAGCAGGAGATAGTCAGCAGAGGTCAGGATCAAGCAGGACGGCAACGAGTCAATCAGCAGATACACAGGAACAGGATAATTAGACCATACGGCAGTTAGTGTCTGTGCAGGGCTGGTTTAAATAGGGTGCCCTGTGCCGTCATTGGCGCCAGGCGCGTGTCCACGAACGCGAGTGCGCATGCGCGGCCACCGCCGCCCAGGTCCTAGCGCCAGCAGATTAAGGCGCATTGGCGTTGTGCGCATGCGCAGATCCGTGCGCCGTCGCGCTTGCTGACAAGGATGCACATCCTCTGGAGATTAGGGCTCCGGTAACCAGACTACTCTTCATTGCTAGTAGCTCTCAAGTGGATATCCCGTCGCCCTCCCACGTCAGAGGAGAGGTGGAATTATCTGAAGACTGTTCTTTTGAGAGAAGGTAACATCTTTCAAAATAGAAAATTTAAATTAAACTAGCTAGACAGGAGCCAATTAACCTACCAGCACATCTTTGTAGTGTGGGAGGAAATGGGAGTACCCAGAGGAAACCCACGCAGGCACAGGGAGAACGTGCAAACTAGACAAACAAGAAAAGCACCTCCTGCGCTCAAGAGCAATGCGTTGGCACCATGGGACTGTTGAATGGCCTTTGAGCAGGTCAAAGATGGCAACGGCTGTGCTGCCCTCCGACAGGTCCGGGGAAACCAGAGATGAAACTATAAAAACATCTAAAAGGGTGACGCGTTTTGAGGGGCGATGCCTGTGACGGGAGTCACTTTGGGTGAGGGGCCCATGAAACACAGCTCACTTTGGAGAGGTGGGGAGACCCCTGTCTCAGCTCCCCATATCCCTTTTATGTGTAAGTCCCCCTGTGCCTGTTAGGGGTACAGGGTGATCTGTCCTAATATTGGGGTGGGGAGGGGTTGTGGATTGTTTAATGCCATGTGGCTGCATCCCATTGTTCTATTGTGTGTCTTGCTTGGGAGCAAACTATTATGGGATGTATGTGTTTGTGTATTGGCTTAGTGGGGGGGGGGGGTGTCTCCAGCAGCCCTCCCTCCTGATGGGACTGTCTGCTGGTGTGAAGTTTGAATACCTGTGTGTCTCTTGTTACTAAATGTAGATTGCCCCGCCCTGTGTCATTATGCAGGGAGGGGGGATTGCCCCGCCCTGTGTCATTATGCAGGGAGGGGGGATTGCCCCGCCCTGTGTCATTATGCAGGAAGGTGGGATTGCCTCGCCCTGTGTCATTATGCAGGGAGGAGGGATTGCCCCGCCCTGTGTCATTATGCAGGGAGGGGGATTGCCCCGCCCTGTGTCATTATGCAGGGAGGGGGATTGCCCCGCCCTGTGTCATTATGCAGGTAGGGGGGATTGTCCCGCCCTGTGTCATTATGCAGGGAGGGGGGACTGTCCCCTGAGTGTATATATCTTGTATCTGTGTTCAACTAAAGTGTTCGATGTTCAGACAGATTGGTGTGGTCTAGTCCTGTATGGTCAGCGGTGGTGTCAGTG